>NC_135657.1:69826114-70126114 GCF_964188315.1 Podarcis muralis
ATGCTTTTCTATTCATTTAAAAGTGGCATCTCATTCAGCAATGTTTTCAGGGCAGTTTGCAGAAAGAAAAGATACAATGCGAAAATAAAATAAGTTTCAGTGTGTTAAAATTTCACTATAATTTGCAGCAGTTGTCAGCCTTTCATTACTATGTGGGAAGTATCCTAAGGAGAAAAAGAAACTGGGACAAACTCCGTTTTGTGTACGTGCATAAGCTGCAGCTTGAGTGACTGAATGTGAGCTCAGGTTGTACATGTCTTTGGGACAACGTTAGAGGAAATCCTTGTTTCATAAAGAGAAATTTCTTCCCACTTTAAAAATCCAGTAATATATAATGCACTATCATTAGGGCTGCCAGTTACCCCAGGACACACTGCTTAAGATCAAAGCACTCTCTCCGAGGCTTTTCAGCTTTGTAGTGCATATCTTTATAAAATCCTCTGTTGCCAAAATACTTGCCTCCACAATTACTTCCATCAAATGCCTGGAAGTGATCCAAACTACTCTGCATACCTGTGAAATGAGAGTTGCATTCATCAGTCGGTTGGAATGCATGAAAAGTATAACAAAAAGAAAGGAAACGAGCAATATTTTTCATGGTGGTGCTGGGGAGAACCTCATACTCCTATTGGCTCAGCCAAACTTGCTAACTGCCCAGGCTCTGGATCAAACTAGATGTGACATTAAATGCATTTAGCGTGCCTATTTTTTTCTAACATGCAAGCAGCAGTCATGGGGGGAGGTTGATTACTGAGGCTACAGCAAGTGGGGAGGAGGAGTTCACCTGTTCCTACTCTAATGTGGTCCTCACAAAAACTGCTCACCCACAGCTACTGTTTGCGTTTAGAATCAGAGTATGAGTATGAAGAAGGTGACACAGCAACAATTATTAGCCAATCAAACAAAGCAAATGAAGAAAAGTGAGAGCAAGAGCAGGCAATGGAAATGGGGTGGTGCACATGTTCACAAGATGTGCTGAAAAGCAGTGGGTTTTTTAATACTGTCTAATTGTTCAGCTAAATTGTTTCAGCTAAATTCCAATTGTTTGTTAATCTTGAATAAAGAAACAGCTGTGTGTGTTTTGTGTGTGTGTGTGTGTGTGTGTGTGTGTGTGTGCGCGCGTGCGTGTGCATATGAGAAGAAGAGAACACGAAACCATGTTGTCAAAAAGATCACAGGATAATGAGTTTCTGTATTAATTAAACCCACTGCTCCATGTCTTCCAGGCCTACAAAGAGGAATTTGTCCAAATATTGGACCGTGGATTTGAGCCTGCTGGAAGCACAGAATTCACAAAAAACTCGTCTTTGAAAAATCATTATATTGCAGTAGAGTTTAGAGACTTAAGGCTGACATTTGTCGCGCCTGCAAGTGTTCCTGAAGAAGTATACAATTCCCAACAAACTGGGCACAATAAAGCAGAATTCTTCCCTTTTCTTTTCTTTTAATGCCTTTCCAGCCAAGGTAGTGCCAATTGTATTGCCGTGCTTTCCTTTGGGTCACATCAGCAAGGCCGAGAGGAGGGTTTTGTCATCTGGGCATCCCAGGACCTCCACACACACACATTGCCCAGGCTTGCACCCTGAAGAGGTCCCTTTGGTGCTGCTGCTAATGCAGCAAAAACAACACAGGAGTCAACAGCTATGAGTTACTAGTCTCTGCGACCACAGCAAATGCTGTGATTCTCCAGTGGTTTGACTTCACTCCCAGAGTTGCACTCCATTGTCTCCAAAGACAGACGGATGCTAACAATGACAGAATTCAAGTCATACCTCGAGTAGTCATACCTCGAGTTGACGTAGCTCTGGGTTGAGCGTTTTCAGGTTGCGCTCTGTAGCGACCCAGAAGTAACGGAACGCGTTACTTCTGGGTTTCACCGCTCGCGCAAGGGCAGACGCTCAAAGTGATGTCATGCGCAGAGGCGGCGAATCGCGACCGGCGCAGACGCAGGTTGCATTCGCTTCAGGATGCGAACGGGGCTCTGGAACAGATCCCGTTCGCATCCAGAGGTACCACTGTACCAGGGACTCTGGTAATATATCATGATCTGTTCTGAATCCCAGATACAAATGGACCATACCTTCCCAGTTGGGTAAACATGCCAGTAGGCTACAGTTAAGCATGAGGTTCTCCATGAGAACTTGAGGAGATGAATGGGGAGATACCACCTATGAGCTTCATATGCTGCTTCACTGGATCCACTTATCTATTTATCTCAAGGTTGCTAGACACCTGACATCGACCACTGATCTCACAACTCTGAACAGTGCTTGAGGAAGCTTTTAGGTAACCCCGCTGAGGTGCTGCCACCTTCCCCAATCCTGGCCTGGAAGCCTATTTAAATTACAATCCTGGAATCTTCCAAGGGATAATGGGACATCTTCATGACCCTGAATCTAGCAGTCATGGTAACACAGAGCTGAAGGCTGCAGCAGCAGAAAGTCAGGGCCAGAGCTCAGAGCTGACTGCTTAACATAGGGAGGCCATTGTTCCTGAGGCTGTTGGACAGGAGCCCCAGACCCCCAGGGCCTATAGGGCCAGAGCCTGGACTCTAATGAGCACCTTCCCCTGAGCCTGAAGAACTAGGTGCCTCCTCCCACCATACATCACTAGCAAAATGGAGGTTCTTTTCCTTTGTTTGCAACACTGATCCCATGGCCACAAGTATATATTTTTATTTTAAAAATTGAGATTAGCTATCTGCTTTTAAACATTACATTGTGTTCTCAAAATATTGGGGTTTTGTTTTTCATTAGTCCATCTGTTTAGCATGTAACTGTGCTTATTCTTAACCTTTCCCTCTTACTTGTCTGAAAACAGTAGTGAGAAAAAGGGCAGATTGGCCATCTGGAACAAATGCAGAACTCTGGGTCATCATATGCTCCTGAGAAACAAAAGCCCAAACTTTATATTTTACTGGGTTTCTGGTTTGAATTTTAGATACATTTCTAACCCTGTGGGTAAATTCTGCCTGCACAAATAACCATGTTTGCAAAAATGCATTATCCCGTATGTGCTTTAAAGTTACAAGGAATGCTTCATTCCTGAGCAATGTGATAGTGGAGCTTCTAAGACAGGGGTGTCAAATTCAAATTTATCGGGGGCCGCATCAGCAGTTTGGTCACCCTCAAAGGGCCGGTTGTATCTGTAGGACTTTACATGAATGCATGTGAAGTGGAGGTTTCCTGTGTAGAACGGCCGGCACTGCTAGAGAGCAGACGTTCTCTGGCTTGTAGGCTGCCGCGCATGCGCTGAAGAGGCGGCTTTCTTGTGTCAAAAAAAAAAAGCGAGAATAAAAGGTGAAGGCTGGCGGCCGCCGCTGGCTACACGGGCCACATGACAAGGTCTGGCGGGCCGGATTCGGCCCGCAGCCCTTGTGTTTGACACCCGTGTTCTAAGACATGGTGCTACACCTAACGATCACATCCAAGACACATAATATGTCCTTGTTGATCAGCTACATATTCCAGACTATGGTATTCCATGCCAGAGAACAATGGCTAACATCCAATAGTGTTAGCCAATCAGCAAAACGGACTTTTCCTTGTGCAATAGGATTTTTCCTTCCTCTCTTCTCCTCTGCATCACCCACCCCCTAGATCCCCAAAACTACCGTATGGAGATGGGGAGCCTTCTAGAGCAATTGGGGGGGGGGCATAAGAATTGCAGGAAGGAGGACAGAAAGGAGAAGTCTCATTGGGCAAGTAGGCATCTATTCACACAGTGGTAGATCAGCCATAAGCAATCATTGGCTGGTCAATGATGCCTGCACAAATGAAGACGTAATCCAACATTAATCACACTCAAGGTAGACCCACTGAAATCAATGGACTTCGACCTGGAGTATGAATCTACTTGGATCATGGAAATCACCTCCAGTTAGGTAAATAAACCCAGTGAGTCAACCAAGCTAACCAAGCCACACAATAAGTAAAAGCAGTTAAGTGAAATATTGATGACCTCGCTATCCATTTATATCCCTTATCATCTTCACAACAATCCTTTTAGGTTAGATTGAAAGACTGTAACTGACCCAAGGATATGCAGTAACCTTCATGACTGAATAGAGGTTTGAACCCAGGTGTCTCCAGTCTACAATACTATTCATGTGC
The DNA here is from genome assembly GCF_964188315.1 of Podarcis muralis. NCBI lineage: Eukaryota > Metazoa > Chordata > Lepidosauria > Squamata > Lacertidae > Podarcis > Podarcis muralis. The sequence goes on from NC_135657.1 coordinate 69,830,227, forward strand.
TCTTTATGTAAAAGCATGTATTCTTCACATGCACGACGAAAAGGATTTTTCCAACAGGGTTTTATTTTTTAAAATTATGTTTATTAAGTGCATTTCTCACTTATTTTTCATCTTCTAAATTGGTTCACTCTGTGTCCAGCAACAGATGTTGCTGTTAATGCCATTAGCAATGGCCTGGATCCAACTGTGCAGGAAATTTATTCCAAAAACATACCTCAATTTGAAAACCTTCTTTGAAACGCTTTCAGTGCAATCTTCCAAGTGGACAGTAGCATGCTCATGTAACATCTTTGGGTGTTTTCCCAGGTAATAAAGTTGTTTCAAAGGTTCAACTTACAGGTTTATGGGAGTGTGGTAGAATATGACTTAACTTGCAGGGCAATCCTATACATGGCTACTAAGTTACCTGTGCATAATTTCCATTGGTTTCTATGACATTTGCTCCCCAGAAAGCAAGTCACTCCTATCATTCTGCCCAGACAATAAGGTCCAGCTCCAAGGGCCTTCTGGCGGTTCCCTCACTGCAAGAAGTGAGGTTACAAGGAACCAGGAAGAGGGCCTTCTCGGTAGTGGCGCCCGCCCTGTGGAACGCCCTCCTGTCAGATGTCAAGGAAATAAAAAACTACCTGACTTTTAGAAAACATCCAAAGGCTGTTTAGGGAAGTTTTTAATGTTTGATGTATTTATCATGTTTTTAGTATTCTATTGGGAGCCACCCAGAGTGGCTGGTGAAACCTAGCCAGATGGCCTCTGTATAAAAAATTATTCTTATTCTTCTTATTCTCTTGCCCCATATATGTGTCCCATGGACTGCTGCAGAACTGGCACTATTGCAAGTGCCATACTGTATATTGTTCATTCTGCGCTTGTAAGGTATCCATCTTTGACGGTGGCAGCACTGATTCTCTGGAACTTCCTGTCTATTAGTATTAGGCAGGAACCTTCATTGCACAGGAAGCAACCATTCTCTGCATGTACAATTGACACATGACTGCCAACACATGTGCTTTCAGCCCCAGAAGGGGTCAGAATGGGGCAGGAGTGGAGCAGGCTTACATGTGATCACAAACGGGGAGTTGCCTGTACTGTTCACCTGCTAAAACATTTGTTTAAGCAACCTAACCCAGACATGCAAATTTATTATATAATTTATTTTAAAACAGCTGGTTTTAAAACAGCATATTTTGATATTGTTATTGTATCTGCTTTTTATAAGTCTGTTGGTTTTATCAATTGTTTCCTCCAAACATTTTAAATTATTTGATGTATGCCTCTTTATTTGTTTCTATTAAGCAGTATATAAATCCTTTTAAAGAAATAATAAGCTAAAAAAGGATTGCAGCCTTAACAAAGTAAGATTGTTTCAATTCTTACTTCAACTATTAATTCATTTGGACACATTGGGTAAGTCTTTTATCTCTCAGCACCATCTATAATTGAGGGAAATTAACAGTGGCCGAAGAAGTGTGCATGCACACGAAAGCTCATACCAAGAACTAACTTAGTTGGTCTTTAAGGTGCTACTGGAAGGAATTTTTTTTGTTTTGACTATGGCAGACCAACATGGCTACCTATCTGTAACTACCCCATAGGGTTATTGTCAGGGATTCATGAAATAATATGCTGTGAGCAGTTGGAAGAATGCTATATCGTTATTATAGTTTGACCCGCAACAAAGCATAGTATTTTAACAACATATATAAAGAGTTGTGTTTATATAGTCCTCAATCTCTATTAATAATATAGATTAAGGCAACCGCTATAATTGTTCAGTAACATGATTCTATATCTTACTAGTTGCAGGAAAAGTTTCCCAGCTGAGCTATTTCATTTTTATGTTGACAGGGTACATGTTCAGAAAAAGCTGTAATATAATTAATGCATAGCTCTTTCTGCCTCGCTAGACATCTTGTTTTGTGCTCGTGACTTTAAGTGACTGTCAGTCACATCAACTTCACAGAATTTCCATCTAAGAAGCTAAGAGCCACTGAGTGGTCAGTTCCAAAAATGCAGAAATATTGCACAGGACACTTTGAAGAGACACGTGACTGTTTCTTACTATGACTGAATCCTTGATTTCATTAATTCACCTTCTAATGTGGAAACAATTCCTGGGCACTTTAAATGAACTGACAGTTGGATCTGCCATCTGTCCCAATAATTGCTCAGGTATTGCTCCATGCAAGATTCTAGGTGTGAGGAGGGGTATGCTTCTTAGCCTACCTTCTCCCTGGCATCGCCACATGGTGGGGCCTAAACTTCTGCTGCACCTGATCATTTAGAACCCTGGGAGACTAATTCTAAACTGCATATGGAACCTCCACCATTCCAGGTTATCCATAGGTAGAGCCAGCCCAAGAAATTTTGGCACCTGAGGCAAACCACCAAATGATGCTCCCCCCTGCCAGGGAAGAAGGGATGCGTGAAGATCTACATCAGGAACAATGGAAGAATAAAGATCTACCTTGGGGTCTGCTGCTCCTGTGTTTCTTGCTGTCTGTGGCAATTTCCTCACTTGGGTAGGCTGGCCCTGTCCTTAGGGATGGAGGATAAATTACTTCAGGTCACTTTTTGTGTTGGCTTGATCTAACCTGATGGTGATGGACTTGCTTGTGGACAAGAACACAACTTCCAGTTAGATGACACATTTTCCCCAAATTGTGCAACAGTTAAAAAGTTTCAGTGTTAGGAGTTGAAATGTTAGGAGAACTGGCTTTTGTATATATGATGCACAAATATGGCATCATTATGACAAAGATACTTGGGGCAGGAAGGAATTGTATTGTTCAAGGACTCTGAAGATGCAGAGCATCTCTGTTTATCTTGTGGGATCCCTGTTAATGCAGACGGGGGCACCGAATATCACAGGTGAAGAGCTGCTATTTTCTTCACCATTAATATGTTTCCAAATGCTAGGCATTGCTTTTTCTTCATATAAGTCAATGACAAATGTTCACAGATACTCAAAAAGTTAGGGGGAAAGTTGGGATTTGTTGTAAAACAATCCCATGCCCGTAGTGACCTATCTAGTGAAATTAAAATGCGGTCGTAACTGCCATGACACTCTAGTATAACTGGAAAAGCTTCTTTTTATGAGGAGACAAAGCAACTATTTTTGTCCTGCAAGAGCTTTTTTGCCACAGATTCCTATGCATAATTATTAGATTTGTCAAACTGCACAGGACCAAACTGTTATACAGTGTTTGTGGCCCTCTTGACAAAACAAAAAATAATAATATAACATACTTTTTTCTGTACGAAGAGTTGTTTTAACCTTGTTTTTGAGATTCTCTTTATTGCGGTGGTTATGTTGTGATGATCAGTTCTGTGTTTTGAAGCTGCTTTGAGTGCCACTTTTGTGGGAAGGGATATAGCTCAGTGGCAGGGTGCATGCATGGTGTACAAAAGCCCTAGGTTTGGTTCCTGGCATCTCCAGGAAAGGCTCAGAAAGACCTGAAACCCTGGAGACCCAAAGCCCTCCAATGTAGACAACACCAAACCAGATGGACCAATGGTCTGACTGCATCCTGTGGTGTATCAACAATATGTCAAAGAAATAAATGAGATGCTAGATTCTTGCCAAAAGGAAAAGCTATACATTCAAAATTAAATAAACATCACATCAGGAAAGAGAAAATAATTTATCAGCTGTAACATGAACAAGGATCTTGAACAATGCCGTGCACTTAGAAGAAAAGTAGAGCCACTTCAGAATGGAGAGGGAAAGTGGAGTTGATGAGAAAATAGAAGCATTCAGCAAGCATGGCTATATACAGGAAATCCAGAAATAGACTATCGGAATTTTCAACAGTAGAAATAATGAGATCTGATTTGTACAGCAGCTAATCCATCTATCTTTTCACTGAACCTGTAAGATCAATGGACCAGCCTGTCAAGTTTTCATCATAATGAATTCCAAAACTAGGCTGATCTGTCAGTCTTCCTAGGTAATAACTTCTACCACCTGGTTATGTCTGTGTCATAAATATGTTTATTTCATGTTCCTACAAGAGCTAATTCTCAGAACATTTTTCATTCTTATGTGTCAGTCTTGGCTATATTGACATTTGGACTTTACTTTCTTTATATAATAATTTGATCTAGCTCTACTGTGAACCCAATTTTATATCCACCTTAGCTAACACAGTTCTATGTAAACTTAGCCGAGAGTCCCATTGAACATGGGGGGAGGGGGGATGATCTCTGAGTAAATATGTATAGACTCATGCTTGTTAAACCTCAGGTAGAAGCAAGTCCTCTCTGATCTAACCATTCATATGCAGAAGCCTGTAGTGCCATATTGTGGGAAATGATAGAGGAGATCAGGGTTCTGCCCTGAACTGCAAAATCCAGAGAAGCGTGTAATTCAATTGGAAGTTGTGTTCCAGTTTGCAAGCAAGTTCAGGACCAATAAATTGGGTCAGTCTACTGCAGACTGAATGAATTCCTCTTCCATCCCTGTAACAGGCAAAGGATATACTTATGCGGAGATGCCATTTGTATGAAGAAGTGTTTTGATATTTATGGTTGAGGAGGTGGGAAGCCTATATTGTTTGACTTCCTCTAATTTGGATAAGAGCAGCTGACTACTCAAAGTTAACAATTTGCACATTATCTCCTCCGGATTCTGTCTACCTGAAAAGGATATTTCTTATGTAATTGGCATGAAGGCCAGAGTCTGCAAAAGGTAAAGGACCCTTGGATGGTTAAGTCCAGTTGAAGGCGACTATGGGGTTGCAGCACTCATCTCTCTTTCAGGCTGCGGGAGCAGGCGTTTGTCCACAGACAGCTTTCTGGGTCATGTGGCCAGCACGACTAAACCTCTTCTGGTGCAACAGGACACTGTGATGGAAACCAGAGCACACAGAAACGCCGTTACCTTCCCGCCACAGTGGTACCTGTTTATCTACTCGCACTGGTGTGATTTCTAACTGCTAGGTTGGCAGGAGCTGGGACAGAGCAACGGGAGCTCACCCCGTCACAGGGATTCAAACCACCAACCTTCTGATAAGCAAGCCCAAGAGTCTCAGTGGTGTAGATCACAGCACCACCCACGTCCCTTTGCCAGAGTCTGCACATGCAACCGAAGACCCTCACATTATCTCTCTGATTGTAATGTACCCTATTCAATTTGGAAATAGCACCTGAATGCTATAGTAGCTGTATTTCAGGTTTTGGCCACACAATAGCAAGTGAGGGTCGCTGCCAGACAAAACGTATATTCAGCAACTGGCCTGATTTGCTTTCATAAAATTTGAATGGTGGTTATACAATGTTGCTGTTAAGTAGCTGTTATCCTGTACTTCCCATTATTTACTTATTTCCACTTCCCATTAAATGCCCTGAAGTGATTTAACAATGTAAACATCATCAATAAAAACATTATATAAAACAGTTTCAAGTCCCAGACAGATACTGACTTGGAGAAAAACATCCACTTAAAAGGCTTGTTGGGAAAAGAAGGTTGTCAACAGATGCTGAAAAGATAATAGAGATGATGTCTGATATGTGATGGGAGACAGTTTTCCATCACTCTTCTTACCACAAAGAGTCATATATATATAGTGGATTTGTTGCACTAGCGTCTCATTGCCATTGCTATTTATAATAAAATGTCCAGTTTCTTCATGATGGGTTAAGAAGGTGCAGGTCATATTCTGCAACAGGCATATGCTGGTATCTACCCAAATATAGGAGAGATCAGTGCAAAAGTGCTACAGTCTGGATGTCCTCTATGTTTCCTGTTGAAGGATGATAACAAAATCTTCCCAATGAAAGTAGCTCATCCGTTGTAGCAAAGAATAATAAGATATCTTGAATATAATTGTGGTGACGAAAATCTATTTGTAATGGAGGCATTTTGGACACCGTTTTAATTAGAATTAGATTGCAGCATTACAGCACCACCTACAGGAGGACTTTGAATTTCTAGCTTGTCATTTGTATAAAAAGAGGCAAAAATGTAGACATTTCCAGTGCAGTAAGCAACAAACCATATATAATGTATCAGAAAGAGACCACATTTAACCCAAGCATATATATATACAGTGGTACCTCGGGTTACATACGCTTCGTGTTACAGATTCCACTAATCCATAAATAGTACCTCGGATTAAGAACTTTGCTTCAGGATGAGAATAGAAATCGTGCTCCGGTGGCGCGGCGGCAGCAGGAGGCCCCATTAGCTAAAGTGGTGCTTCAGGTTAAGAACAGTTTCAGGTTAAGAACGGACCTCCAGAACGAATTAAGTATGTATATGGAAAAGTACTGAAAGAGTGAGCTATCACACATAGTTTACCTTCTAAAATAACACACTCTAGAATTGTTTCCCTAGAATTTGACTGTTGGATATAATCTTGAAGCATATCTGCTCACAGAAACGTATTGAGATCAGTGTGTCTATAATTACACTAGTTTAAACAAACAGAAAATATTCCTACCAATGAATGCATATTATCTGTATAAATGGGGTTAATATTTTACTTGTGGCACCACATCCTACAAATGGGCATTTGTAGTGACCCCAAAATATGCATTTTCCACCATTGCCCCTGCACTCTGGAATGCCCTTCTCTCTGCCATTTATCAAGTATCATCCATCAGTTGCTTTGCAGGTATCATTTTGCCCAGGTTTCCCTGACCCATTACCAGACCCCTGTTAATAATGAATAACTATTTTTATAATACTATAGTCAACCAAAGAGCATGAAAGGGACACTGATAGCTCCTGTTTAGTGGGCCTTCATCCTGATTTTCCTGCACAAAGGTTACACAGTGGTTAAATTATGTCTGGTCTTCAGTGAGCATTCCTTCAGATTTGTTTACAGAGCAGTTAAATGACAAGGAGCATTCACCCTGAAATTTGCTTGAGGGGAGTTTATACGTTTCCCCATCATTTGTCCATCCTACACTTTTCAGTGCATTTCTTCTTTACTTTCCAAACTGCAAAAGACTTTTTCTTGAAAATGGATTTGTTGGACTAGGGCAACAGAGCACTTTAATCCACTTTAAATCTACAAACCTAAGGTTCTGGTATGTGCTTAAATCCCTCCCACAAATTGTAATAGTCTGAAGGCACCCATAAGGTAAAGGTAAAGGGACCCCTGACCATCAGGTCCGGTCATGACCGACTCTGGGGTTGCAGCACTCGTCTTGCTTTATTGGCCGAGGGAGCTGGTGTACAGCTTCCGGGTCATGTGGCCAGCATGAGTAAGACGCTTCTGGTGAACCAGAGCAGCGCACAGTTTAATAAAAGTTATGGTGATGGAACAGCTTTCTACGAGTTGGTTTTGTTGTTGTTTTTATGTCCCTTTGCCCTTGCATAGGCCACAGGCCATGTTCATATGTTCTGCTCCATAGAAGGAGGAATTAGAGTTCCCAAAGCCCAGGAACAACAAAGGAACAAACAAAAGAGTCGTGATTTTTATTTTTATTTTACTTCATCCTGTACCTTATCTACACAGCCAGGACCTGCTTATGGCACTGATTCAGTGGGCAAAGATGATTTAGAAAACGTGAGCATGCCAGAATAATAAAGGTGATATTGGGTGGATTTCAATGTCATGCTATTAGGGTTGTTCCATCAGAGCAAGAAGATAGGACCTTCTCTCTCCCCCCCCCCCCCCCCGCTAGCACACTGTTAGTTGACTCCAGTCCCATATTTCTAGTGGACAGCCTGATTAATACCTGAAAAGAGAATTTCCCCCATCTTTCATTTGGAGTGCACGTTTGCCAAAAGTGTGGTTCCAAAAAAAGCCCCCTAAAAAGCCTCCTGGATGGGGATGATCTTTTATTAGTCTTGTACTCCCTGGATATAGTACAGGGGCACAAGCCAGAGGGGTCCTCCTGTTCCTCCTACAATGCCAACAGGCCAGGAACAAACGCAGATGGACCTGACCGTCTGAGTGCTGTGCTGAAAGGACTTGATTTTGTTTCTCTCTCATATATTCATGGTGCCGTTTTGGTAACACAGGAAGGGCCTTAGACGTATGACTAGTTTGAAAATTGGTTGCGTTTCAAATGCATCTGTGCGATTGTGTGCAAAGTGAAAGGCAACCAAAGCTATTTGTTGCTCCTTTGCAGCAAACGACATCTGCATTGTTCTCCCCACCACCACACGGACAAAAAAAATGGTTTAAGGAAACCAAAACAAGGGTGAAAATGCAGCTTTTGTGTGCACGGATGTCAGTCTTGACATTTCTCAATTCATTTCCTCCTTCCCGTCTCCCCCATCCCTGGCCTCGCCTCCTGCTGTCTCTTGCTCTGTGTCTTGTGTCCTTCCCCTCCCCCTTCTTCCTTTCTTTTCCTGGAAAGTCGAGACTTGGTGAATTACGGCACAGTCTGTCTCAAAGCAGCATGCTGGCTGATTCCCTTGGGCAATCTTGTGCCAACTGGATTATATCAGAGCACTGGCTTTCCCAACAAAGAAGGGAAGGTACGGCAGATTGAAATAAAGAGCAGCCAACCCTGTCGCTTAGCAAATTAACTCCGGCTATTAAGCAAAATGGCCCTACGGTATGCCAAAGAGGTCAGCTATTAGTTCAAAATGCTGACCTTCAATTCAGCCAGGAGGAAATGTCCCCCCCCCCCTAATGCTTGTCGCCACCCTCACACATTTTTAAAGGCTTCTGCCGAGCGCCATGTTTCTGTACAGTCAATTGAATCAATTAACACGTTTTAAAGCGAGGAACTCATATTTATGATGGCGCACAGAAAATCAAGTAAACCGAGTACCTTTAATCATGAAGAAGGAAACTCATTGCACTTCGTCATAAACCAGCTCTTATATGGCAGCTCAAAAGGCCAGTTGGATGTTAAGGCAATCCAGTCTGTGTTTTATGTGTTCCAGTTCACCAGAGTCTAAAGCAGTTCCAGTACAGGTTTTCTGCCAAAAAATAAAACCACCTCCCCCTCTCTGGCACTCTAGTGACTAGGCCCTAATGCTGCTGAGGAGACAATTTCTGGTGGGCTTTTCTCATGTGTTTCTGTTTATTTTTGATAAAATGATTTGGCCACCATCCTTCATGTAATGAAGAAGATGCATCTCTGTGAAAGAGATGGTGCAAATGTGTGAGAAGTGATTAACAGTCTTTTGTGAACATTTTTGACAACAAAAAGTAACCCTGGTTTTTCTGTGGTCACTTCACTGTTCAGGAAGCACTTCCTTTGCTCCAAATTGACTTAGTTTACCCTCAGTGTTGGCAGCATGTATCCAAATATGTCAGGATTGTGATATCATCTCATTCATGTGAGGCCTTATTAACTGGGCTCATCCAAGTGATTGATCAAGGATGCATTGCCTTTACTCAAATTCACCTCATTTGCCACAAGGAGAATTTGCCACAATGACACACCTCTTTACGCCGACCTTTGACACGTGATATGTGTTTTCAGAACCACCCTCTATCTCTCTATCTATCTATCTATCTATCTCAGGCATAGGCAAACTCGGCCCTCCAGATGTTTTGAGACTACAGTTCCCATCATCCCTGACCACTGGTCCTGTTAGCTAGGGATGATGGGAGTTGTAGTCCCAAAACATCTGGAGGGTCAAGTTTGCCTATGCCTGATCTATCTATTACTGTTTTTAATACCGAATTGTAAATTATTGTAACCCATCCTGGCATATTCTGGTGATGGGTGAGTAATAAATGTAAAATTATTATTAATATTATCATTGTTACAAATAACTAAATCATTTTGGCCGTGCAATGTATTCCAAGACACTCAGTGACTCCCAGTTCTTTGAAATCACTCATGAGGTTAACCCCAAAAGGACTAGGTTACCTGAAGGACAGTGGAAGGCAACCAGGTCCTCTTTCTTGGGACAGCCTCATCAGTAGTAGAGTCTGTGGAAAGGGAAGGGAGCAGGGAGATGGTGGGTGGCAGAGAGACACCTCCCATCCCCCTCTCCTGGTTCAAATTATTGTCCTCATTTCTCTGTGCCTAATCAGTTCCTTAAACATTTTAATCGACACACCTGAACATTCTAAAAGCCACATGAGGCTTTCTAGTCACATACGAGGGAGGTAGGCATGAGAAACACTATTATCTTATATTCTGTTTTTTGAAATTCAGTGGAGTGTGCCCAGCATCAAAACAGCAGCCGGTAGGCCCAAGACAGGGGTGTGGACAGACTCAGGGAACCCCAAGGCTGGCTAAAGCCCCCAAGCAGCTCCTTAAGAACATTATAGCATGGACTGCTGAGAGACTAACTTTGCAATCCTATACCATCTCACATGGGAATAAACCCCACTGGACTCAATGGGAGTTACATCTGAGTAGACATGGACAGGACTGCACTGTAACAAAGTAATTCTAATAATAGAAAACTAGTGTAATTTACACCGGCATAAATTATGCTGGCTTAAGTTTCTCCTATTTCAAATTCTGAAATATACTCGGTCAAGAGTGGATTTCATGCTCTTTATTCAGCTCATAGTGGTGAGGAGGAAAATGGAAGTTCCCCCAGAATGTCTGCTTTATATACATTATTTACACAATGGGCCCCACGTGATTGGCTAATTCCAGGATTCTCCTGCAGGCCAATCAGGTTGCGGATTCACTTCCACCTGGCACTGGGTTGGGTGGCTCCTGTGGACCAATCAGACTGCTGCATTCTGGATCCTATTGTTGTAGGACCAATCAGACTGCTGCATTTTGGCTCCTATTCAACTCAGTACATAACAAATTCCATTCTGGAGGAACTTGGAGGAGCTGAATTTACACTGCCCTTTTTGCCAGCTAAGTTCTGATGGGTTGCCAGGTCATGGGAGTGTGAGTAGACTAGGTGTAAGTCTTTCCTTGGTTCTGCCAGCTCAACCCTGGTTCAGCCAATAAACCCCAAGATCTTCTGAAACCAAACTCTCTCATCTCAATGGGTCTTGGATTTGGATTGTGTTATTGAGATAGGGGCATGTCACAATGGTGGGAAGGAAAATAGAATGGAGTGGCTGGAACAGGAGGACAATTACAGATGCTTCCTGCATTATGAGATAAATAGGAGGGATTCAAGTGAGGTTTTCACATGCAAGGTGTCTCAAGTTGGATCAGGGACTATAAAAGTTCCAAGTTGCTCTATGGACTCACACAAAAGTGCTGCATTTTTAGAGTGACCACTGCATTTGGAAAAGAAAAAGTGAAACTATAGAGAGTGTGAACTAAGAGCATTTGGACCCTAATCCAAAATGCAGCAAAAGACAGTGGTTGGAAATCTCCACTGACATTTGTACCTTCTATGTAGCACATATGGCAGCAACGTGAGATGCTTACACACAAGAGTCCACTGCAGTCCTGATGTAGATCCACTACAGCTGTGGGCAAATGGCTTCTTGGAAATTTTAACCCTATTATGCTCCAAGAAATTTGGGAGGCCATTTCACCAATTTTGCTCCCACTGCAAGTGGCGACAGTGGCAACTGTTTTAAGCCTGGCCAGTATTGTGTCTCTTCTACAAAGTCTCAGACCAAGTAGCATTCCAAGGCATTGTGGAGAGGAGGGGAAATGGCAGCCACTACACACACACACACACACACACACACACACGGTAGCACATGTTTGGGGGAAATTCTGTAAAGTGGGCTTTTTTTAAAAGGAGGGTGGGAATGAATCAAAGAAAGATCTCATCGATTTTCTCAACAACCATCTCTACTCTGTGCATGTAGTTCCTGTCCAGAAACAGCAAAAGAACCGTCACCCACGAGCTGTTTCAACATACATCGTCCTTAGTGGTTCAGGTTTTTAATCTTCAAAATATTCAGATTCTGAAAAATGTTGTTTTCTTAGATATGCAAATGTTTTGTTACATAACATAGATTAGTAGTCCATCTTAAAAAGAGAGAACTTGAATTTAAATATTAAACTGCGTCTTTAAGTTATTAATAAGCAAAAGTTGTTGAAAGATGATATAGGCATACTAGTATCCAAGCACATTTTGTATGACTAAAATCTCACAATTAATGTTACACATTAATTTATGAAGCCTATGTTTCCTACTTAGAGTAGACCCATTTAAATAGACTTCAGTTAGTGATGGAAATTTATTTCAATGGGTCTACGTCATGTATAACTTAACTGGCATTATTCCTGTATTTTTAACTTGGCTAAAAGTTGTATATTGTAATGATGACACAAAACCAAAGAAATAATAGTTTGCAATGGAAACAGACAGATGCTTAAGTGCAGCACATTATGGACACCTTTATAAACATAGTAGGCATGTTGGCTTTAAGCAAAAAAAAATTTCTTAAAATTGTATTAAAAATTAATTTATTCCCTATGTGTTTCAATGCTGACACTTCTAAGCATTGATTTTATTAAGTTGTGTAGATTTCCATCCATCCAGAGCAGGCAACAAACATAATGTTCATGCTCTTCAAATGCACGGCTCACAGCCCCTCTGGGATGAAAGGAATGTTGTGCAAGGAGACATCTTTTCACTGGCAAGCCAAGAAACACACCCCACATCTGCCAAGGCATTTCTTTAGGTATGTCTACTATAAGAAGGCATTTAAATGTATAACAGGTTGTGTACTGGGAGGAAAGGACATGGAAAGTCAGGTTGGACAACTGCCAGCAAATACATGGCAGGAAAAATTTGGTTTATTAGAGTTTATCTCCACAAGGATTCAGCAGAGTCAGAGCAGAGCATTTTAAAAGTCTGATAATGCCATATTTCTACTCTGTTGAAACTAGTCCACAGACTAAACAGGAGATAGTTCAGAGCTAGAGACTTGACAGTGGATGTATTTCTTACGGAGTTTTCTATTTAAATAGTTTGCAAAGGTGTTGAGATACTGCCGTTTGGGGATTTGAAATATGGTATCAACTACAGAAATTTCTGTTGATTTCTCTGCTGCGTCACTGCTGCACATAGTTACATTTTAGACGTATTCCTGTGTCCAGCATTGTCACTAAAAGCTCATATGGTGTCAGGGTTTGGAGTCCATATTTGCCAGCTATGGCTGGTTCTCCAGCTATAGCCATTCCTGGGCCAGGATAGGCTAGTTACAGTAACCCTAGTAACCTACTGATGTGAGCTGCCCTTGGAAACAGCCCAGAAATTTCAGCTGATGCAAAATTCAGTTGTAATCCTATGTGGAGTATCTAAGTGGATACATACTACATCAGTCATTAACAGCTACTGGTCTAAGTTCAAGGGGTGATATTAACCTGCAAAGCCCTGAACCACTTCAGACCCATATATTCGAAAAGGTGCACCCCTCTCTCTCTCCATTGGCTTGCCCAAGTCCTGAGATCTGCAGAGAGGGGGTCTTTGATAGTTCCACCAATGAGCTTAGCTCATTCAGTGGTAAAATGAAAGGGGGCCCTTTCTGTAGTGGCACCATGGTTTTAGAACTCTTTCCTGTTAAAGCTGTACTGGGGTTTTGGCACAATTTGATGATAATCTTTTCACGCAGTTCTTTGGGGGAAACTGAAAGTGCCTGGGGGAGACCAGCTTAAAAAAATTAAAGCTATCAGCCTGCTGCCTTAATTGTTTTAATTGTATAGTTGTACTGTTTGAAGTAGTATTTAGGATTGGTTCTATCACTGTTTTAATGTGTCGGTTGTAAACTGTCCTGAGATCCAGTCCAATAAGGCAAAAATGGACTAAATAAATGAGCCAATAAATAAAGCGAACTTCTGTGCCGGCTACAGAAGGCAGGATTGCTACATTTTTCATTCTTTTGTATTTATAGCATTTGAAGTGTCCTATTTATGTCTTTTTGAGCACTCTTATCATTACTGGACATTGCTATAGCTTGGCTGTGGATTCACTACTTATTCTGTTCGCACATAATAGTTATAATGGCATAAAACTAAGATTGATGACATTTGATTTAAATGAAATCTAAGACACACCCTAGCCCTTGTTCATATGCTTCTCAATAGCCACAGAGGAAGCCAGAGTCTGTTGTGTATATTGAGTTCTGCAATTTAAAGTAAGTGAAACTGGGCCACAACAAAACAGGGCCAAACCAGATGTGTCTCCACATCTGGAAAATATCTGAAATCCAAACCTTCACTTGGTTGTGTTTCTGCACGGCCACCTAAAGTTGCTTCCCTTCAAGTCCTTATGCTTTTCATGTGTCTGTCTCTGAGATGGTTTTCAAGCCCAGCCTCAGACGACATAAGATAAGCTTGAGGCAACAACAGCTTGAGTAGTTATTTAAGAAGAATGAACATTAATGTATTTCATGCTGGATCAAAAAAAAAAAATGGATCATGGCAGAAACACATGCAGAGAGAACTTGCATGAGCTGTGGAATAAATGACATCAATGGTTCCAAATGGATACGGAGGGTTTATCACAGGGGTAAGGAACTGCTCCACGCCACCCTGAGGACGGCGTTCTCTCATGGTAAACCTTCCAGGGACCACATGCCAGCAGTGGGTATGGCCAGAGGCCAAAATGGCCAAGCCCAAAGATAAAAGTAGGTGGGGCAAAGGATATGACTCTTCCCATTGTCCAATGAGCTACATTCCAGCCGTGCTGAAGTCAGAGGTTCTTATACACACATCTCTCCATCTAGATAAGCAAGAGGGCACATTCCAGCCAGGAAATAGCATTTGAGAAGAGTGGGAAGCAGTCTGCTGAGGGGTGTGGCCTAAGAAGAGTCCCTTGGGTTCAATCGAGAGGCCTGGAAGTCACGTTTTGCCTCTGGGCCTGGGGTTCTCCACACTCCGTCTTATTCATTAAGGCTGTACAAGTTTGTAATGCACGGCTGACTGTTGGCTATGAATGTCTGGCAGTTGAATAAAAGAAAAACTAAAGTCCTTTACTTAATTGCAGGAGGACTGATCAGCTAAAAAGATATCAATTTTGCACCAACTATTTATCAACCATAGAGAGTTAGTCGGGGAACAGCTTTTCTCTTTTATTTTCCTTTAGGTAAAAAAAATCCAGTTTGGAATTTAGGTTACTTTGATATCAAATATCCTTTTTTTCCCCTTTCAAACTACTAACATCTGTTGAGGGTATAAATGTCCTGAGAAATGATCAAAGATGACTAGCCAAAACCCAGAAAAATAGATGCTGTGGCGAACGTTCCTGTATGAACTGACATGGTTCGCAATGCTATCTGATACACGTCTAATCAGATGTAAGTCCCATAGAGTTCAATGTAGCTTAGTTACAGAGGTAAATGGATATAACATTAATTGTACTTTTACATCCTTAAGACTAGCTAGATTCTGCTATTGAGATGCAGTTCCTGGCAACATAGATCAAGGAATGTGAATGTGTAGTACAATACTTTGCAAAATTAAGTCCTGTTTAATTTAGTAGGACTTGTTCCCTTGTAAATGCATGGAGGATTACAGCCATAAAGAAACCAAGTGACACTGAGAGAGGCCTAGTAGGGATTCAGCCCTCATTTTCCTGAGACCTCCAGAGGGGGGGGGGGGCAGATGAGCCTTGAAATCTAATTTGTGACTTGCATGATTAACAAACACGGGGGGGGGGGGCAGACTTCGATACAAAAAAGAGAGAAAAGGGTCAACCCTTTTGGCCAGCTCAACTACTTTCAGGAAGGTTTCGTCCTACTCTCCACAAGGCTCCTTAAGAGAGTGACCCACAGGGCAGCCCCCATCATCTCCTCCCTAGGGGTCGGAGAAGGCCAGCATCACCTCTTATTCGCTGAGAGACCACTGTAGAGGCAGCATTGGAAGAGCTACCAAGCAGGCGGCAGATCCAGCCTCCAAGGAGTGTATTAGCTGTCACTGCCACTGTGGCAGCAAAAGCAGAAGTGGTTAATGCATTCCTAGGAACCCGAATCTGTTGACTCTGTGGATCCTGCCGCCCGAAACAGTTGCCTCACCTTGCCTCATGGATGTGCTGGCCTTGGCCAGGGAGGAGCAAAGAGCCAATTAACTCCTGTCCAGGAGCCTTCATATTCGCTTGGCTTAGTGTTGCATGTGAATGAGGGCATTCGTTGGCTCTTTTTGTAAAAATTCATAGATTAGGATAGTGCAAATCATCATTCCTAGATTTTATAGAAGCAGCAGCTTTCCCCCCTACTTTCTTAGAAACTTCCTTACTATTTAAATGTGTGACCACAAGTACATTTTTGTGGCCAAAGAAGAATGAGATAAAATCTGAAGGATGTGTATGCACTACTAGTGCACATTATCATCTGTATCACTGAATTTATTTAGAAATAGATCCTGATGATAGCAGTGGAACTTAACTTTTAAGTAACTGCACTTAGGATCACAAGCCTTGATAAAGTGGCTTTCAGCTAATTTCTGTGTTTCCTTGATCTGATGCCAATGGTCTGGCATCCATTCTGATATAATATACGCCAGCATAATGGCACTACTTGTTCATGCTGCCATTAGAAAAGCGTCAGCTGCACACATTTTGGATGTCCGTAATTCATCTTATTAAGCTAAGATATACTCAAAGTTTGTGTGTACATGCTCCATTCTAGTACTGCTCTTTCCCACCTTCTTCTCCATATCAGGGACGCCAACTCACAGTGGCTGAGCTGTTTTTACCACCCCCAAATATTATTTTGGAGGGGACCACACACACTCAGACACCCATATTGAGGTGGCAGAGGAGGCCAAGCACAGAGCTGAACATTGCGTTGCTTCAGTGGGCAGCTCTCCCTGCTCCTGCCATGGAAGGAAGCCAAGTGTGAGAGAGGAGGAGCCACTGGCCATTGAAGTTGTGCTGCACTTGGCTCTGCACTCAGCCTCCTCCCGATGACGCAATGTCACATGCGTGACATCACACACAACACCGGGCCCCCTCCATCTTCGCCGTAAGTTGGCATCTCTGCTGAGTATGCCACCACTGAAATCTTCCTGCGTTAAATTAAGTACAAACCATAAAACTACGGTCAGTAGAATCAGATTGAGGCAACCATAGTTACATCCAGTTTGGGTGTAATGGGAAAACTATGGTTAATTAATCCAGCTATTCTTTAATCAATGTACTACTGGAGGGTTTGGTTAGCAAACATTTGCTTGGAGCACACACAATTCCTTGACTCCTTTTGCAGTGGGGGTTGGGAGACAGACAATGCTCACACAGTTGGAGCTTGTGTGCCTGACAGTGTGCATCTAGACCCTACTCTTCCTCCTATAAGACATGAGGTTGCAGGCCATTTGCCACCCTGAGTCTAATAGCCACCAAGGCCACTGTGCTCTCCCATCACACTTCTAGGATTCCATGATTGTATGAGAGCCGCAACATGTACATCCCTTGTTCTATTTATCTCTGGGTTTCTCCCTTTATTGAATGCAATGAGGAAGAGACGTGGGGACAATGTTATAGCAGAGACTAGGATGAGCTAAACCTAGTCCCAAATTCAGAGCACAAAACCATATCCATCTTTGATGTAGAAACTATCTTTAATAAAATGTGGAGTCACCCTATCTTACATCTCCTGTTCAGCAGGATATTGTCCCTTAAATCAACACAGGGATAAAACTTGCCCAGCTGTCCTTAACCCTGCTTGGTCAGTCGATCTTTGCCAGGGAGCCCATCAGAGGAGTAACTCCAGGATTGCAGGGGATCAGCCAAACCAGGAACAGAGTTAAAAGTGATGGTCACAACAGGAAGGTAGCACTGTGAATCATGGCCCTTTCTGCTTTCCTACCCCAAGCATATGTCCTCTCACGGCCAGGAAAGAATGAAGAGCAGACAGTCCCATTTTGAAAATGAAGGTGTGGTCTACCTACCTCTTTCTCTACCAGAGGCAAAGATGTTGGTTATGAGAGCTGAGAGAAGAAAAAGGTCTTTAACACCCTCGTGTCAAATACGACAGGCATTTAGCTATGGTTATACTGTAGATCTATATCTACAGAGATACATTAAACCCACACTTGATTTTCAATTTCCTCCCCACTGGTGACAGCAATAGTTGTTTAGAAACAACAATATATATAGAGGAAATTAAGCATTGCAGAAAAATGGATTAAGATGCTATGACAACCCTATAATAGGAAATAATGTGCTGTGGTTTTCAAATTTAGGTGGATTATGTAGTTGATGATATAAATGTACGTTTGGCATATCTTGCAATAAATGTTTGTTTGTTTTTTGATTGTTTGTTTAAAACCCAGCACAGTGCTACTTATAGCTTGACATGAGTTGACCTCATCTAGACAAATAAGACTCAGACCCACAATTAAAGTCAAGTCAACATGCCAGGCTCCTTTGTATGAAGGTGTGCAAGTTCTAGGGTAGTTCTTCCCCCTTCAACCGATGTGCAATACTTGTGTGGCCAGGTGCAAGCCAGCCATACAGTTCAGGGACTCTGGGGTCTTTGTGGGAAGGTTCACATACAGGATTAAGCTGTTTGTTTGCCTGTTTCCAGGCTGGTGATATGATGCAAACCATCAACACTGCAGATGAGGATTTGAGTTTATACAAGGAACAATAATCTTCTGCTCAGCTTCAGCTGTCAGGGAGGGGGGCAGCTAATAAAATCAGGGGAGAGGTTCTCTTTTGCCGTGCCTGGGTCTGAAACAGCTGTATTAGGATTAAGAAAATGTGATTAGCCCAAAATATCTTAAATATTTGAGAAAGGATTTGGTGACATTTTCCCATTTAAAATAATTGGTTCCTTCTGCATTAACTAGTGGGATACACATGAAAGGCCATTGGCAGTGGGACAGAATGAGGTATTTCAGCTGTTGTTCATATAGATGGATAACTCCAAGATGTGCAGATGTGATGCACATTAAAAATGTAAAGTTACAAGCTTTCAAAACATTCATGATTCATAGATGGCCTAGGAGACAAGGAGCAAAACACTGACATTTAGTTGGCATTGTTCTGTTTTTATTCTGTTATGGGGAAGAATGCGGTGGTCGAAATTCATATACTGTGGAACAAATCTTTTCCACATGCAACTATATTAACACAAGGAGCCAAGGTTATCAGCATAACTAGCTGTGAAGGTGGGGGAGGCACACAGCATGCAGATGTGAAAGGAACTTTGAATGAGGTGGATATGATCAAGGCTTGCACACATTTAAGCATGTGTATCCGCCTACCAACCATGCACAATTTGGGAATGAGAGATCAGGTAGATAGACTAGCGCTATGCCCAGTTTTCACAATATTCAATTTTCATTATGAAAATTGCTGTGCTGGAAGAGGGGGTGTTCCTGCAAAACAAAACCCAGCCACTCTTTCTGATGAATTACATTTCATAGCAAGAAATGGTAATGATGGCTCCAAGTCAGACTGCAATCCTATACCCACTTTCCTAAGAGTAAAAAGGTAAAGGTACCCCTGCCCGTACGGGCCAGTCTTGACAGACTCTAGGGTTGTGCGCTCATCTCACTCTATAGGCCGGGAGCCAGCGCTGTCCGAAGACACTTCTGGGTCACGTGGCCAGCGTGACAAGCTGCATCTGGCGAGCCAGCGCAGCACACGGAAATGCCGTTTACCTTCCCGCTAGTAAGCGGTCCCTATTTATCTACTTGCACCCGGGGGTGCTTTCAAACTGCTAGGTTGGCAGGTGCTGGGACCGAGCAACGGGAGCGCACCCCGCCGCGGGGATTCGAACCGCTGACCTGATGATCGGCAAGTCCTAGGCGCTGAGGTTTTACCCACAGAGCCACCCGCATCCCTTCCTAAGAGTAGGTCCCATTAAACTCAGTAGGTATTACTTAGAAGTAAACAGGGATGCTTGAGAGAGAGAGGCACTTGAGGATAATGTAGAGAACTGGCTACATAAAGGAAATCATGTCTGAAACCTAACAGTTGTGATGGATTCAACTCAGGTTGATCAACTCAAGAGTTTTGGAGGAGGCAGTGCTTTCACAGATCCCTTGTGTCCCATACCGTAGCCAAGCGTGCTTTAGTTTTACCCAAGCTTTTGCAGCTAAGAGCTGTGGAAAGGGGATTCCGCCTTTGAGAGGAAAAGGCTGTGAAGGTCACCTGCTCACCTCTTACTGGATGCCACAGTTCAGGGAGAAGAAGGCTCTCCAGAAACAGACACTCCAAATCTTAACTGATGCTAGCACAGCAAAAGTGTTGGGTCAAATGCAATTAGGCTGGAAGTAATGTTGAAGTGAAACTCAAATGTGAAACAGGATATGATACTGACAACAAAAACCCATTTTCTTTCTCTCAACTGAGGTCATGGATGATGGTACAGTCAAATATACTTACTGTCTTTCTCACTCTCCAGAACCAATGTAACTGAAATGCACAACATTTCTTATTTAACATCCCAAAATAGATCAGCAGCCCTCCGCATGAGGAGCCCAGATAATCATATGACACAATACAGCTTGGTAACTGAACTCATTCTTTCTGGTGCAAAATTATCTCTAGTACATCATGTAGGCAATCCAATGGTGTAGCGCTCTGTGCAAAAGGTTCTACAACTTGCATCCTGGAGGCCTTAAAGACCATCCCGAAAAAGGAATGTTTTCACCAGGTGCCTGGTAAAGAGTAGGCCCATTCTTGTGTTTCCATCCTACAGACTCACGTGGAAGAGGCACACGAAGAAGGGCTTCAGATGATGAACACAGAGTCCAGGACGGTTTATATGGGGACAGAGGGTCCTTCATGTATTGTGGTCCTGAGCCATTCAAGGCTTTATAGGTCAAAACCAGCACTTTGAACTGGGCCCAGAAACTAATTGGCAGTGACAGTCTCTCTTTCCTCTGTCAGACCCTGTCACTAAGAACTACCGCCACACAGACTTCCAACGTCACAACAGCAGAAGACCTTAAACTCTGCCACAGATGTCAGAGACTACTTTTTAATTCCAAACATAAACATATATACGGCATTTCTCCGCACTCCTTCAGGAAGCAAAACCCCAAAGTGGCAAGAAATGAAGTGTGCATCATTCATAGTGGCTCCCAAATCATTTCAGTTGGTGATGTATGGAAGCATTGCTGCATCAGGGATAGTTCCCTACTGGCTTGACCATTAATTATGAAAGCAGAAAACAAAAATCAATGAAATATTAAATAAAATGTTGCCAGAGTAGCATTAAAGGTTTAATGGAAAGGGCTTTTCCTTTTAACTCCATATATATATTCAAGCCCTGTCCTTTAAGCCAAAGCTGTTTTACATTGTTAAGGTTTTTTTCCCAGGCCCTTCCTTAGTTCTCAGATGACTTAAATATGGTTTTGTTTTAAACATTCCAACTTGGCATATGATTAGTCACCAATGAGAAATGTATGCGTTGCTGACTTTCAGAAAATTGGTTGAAGAATAAAGTTGTGTGTGTGTGTGTTGTTGTTGTTTTTTAATGAAAATACATAGCATGCCTAATCAGTACCACCAGTAAATCTTTTTTCCTTTTTCTTTTTTGAATATACGTCTAAAGCTGACGAGGACCATGTACAACATTTAATGAAACAGATGTAAAAGAGTTATAGTTGATACATGAGCCTAAATGTCCAGACTTTTAGCCTGCCTGTGTGTGTGTGTGTGTGTGTGTGTGTGTGTGTAAAACACTGCCATTCATAAAAGGCGAAAATGCATTTGATCAGGTCACAGTATTTATTTATTTATTTATTTATTTATTTATTTATTTTACTCCAAAGTAGCCCCATGGGCTAAGATTTCTTTTGGAGTAGCAGCCTTTTCCTGCAACAGGAGTAATAACAGCTGGGGGAATTTGGATTGAGGCAATGGTATGGGAAAATGCTTGAACACCCCCCCACACACACACATACACACACTCAGTACCACAGCTCCAGTGAAAATCAGAACCCCACCCTGCTTACTTTAAAGGTGTGGGGGGGGGGATTGTTCATCAACATAGTCTTGTATATAGAGTTCTCGTATACTAGAAATGTGTGGTCACATTTTATTAGCATTCAGAAGTTCAAAAACTTATTTATTTGCTGAATTTATATCTCACCCTTCTTCCCAAAGGAGCTCAAGATGGCAGAACATGGAAGTTAGCAGTGATGTCCATAATCACATTTTTAAAGCAACGGCTTAGCTTAGAAACAATTTACACCATATTTGTAAGGTTGTACACTTGCAGGACTCATTGTTGACCAGTGAAAACTCATAAGGCCATTCATTGATCCCAAAGGGCCTTTTCAGTTGTGGCTTCACATATGTGAAATCCCAGCTTCCCTGAGAACTCCACTTTGTGTTCTCTCTTGCAGCATTCATGTGACTGCTAAAACCTTTAAAAAAATATTGCCTCAGGCTTTTTTTAAATTTTATTGCTGACCCCCTATATATAACTTTATGGGATACTGTCTTTGGCAGGGTGTTTGTTCCAGAGTTTTTACAATTTTTACAAGCCTCTTTGTGAGGGAGAGCCCTCAAAGGTGGGGTAGAAATAAATGGCAACACCACATTGTCATTGTCAGGTGGTCTGAGGTGGATACCCTATCCTATTGCATGTACAGGCATATTTTGAAAGAAGCGGGGAGGAGTTATTTGCTGCACCTTATTGGCTTTTCTGTTGCACTCTTAGAGGGCAACTGTAAGCTGCGGGGCAATCATTTCCACACACTTTCTCCACTGTACACACCGAGGACTGCTTATGAGCACTGCAATCCATTCTGCATAATCTTAAGAAAATGTAGAGCAGTCTATGCCAACCTGATGCCCTCCACATGTTCTAGACTACAACTCACATGATTGGCAAAGGCTGATTAGAAGATATACCACAACTTTTTCCAATGTAACATTGGCTCGGTTCAGATATAATGCTAAGCCAAACCATGGCTTAGCACAAACACATGAGTGTGCAAGCTCCCAGAGAGGAAAGTGTTATTGGCAAAACCTATTTGGTGTTTCACAACTTTCTGACTAGTTGCAGGACCTTAGCCAGACCTAGCAAAGTAAACGCAGAATCCACGGAAGCAATTGGCGACTTGGCTGCAGACAGGATAGACGAAGCAGGAACCAGGAACCTGTAGTTAGGTGTTTATTATATACAGTGGACTATTTACAGGAACAGAACACAGATCTTTTGCTAGCTCTCTCTGGCACGACTTACAGCTCCTACACTCACTGACACACTGAACCACTGAACTCCTGAGCTAACAGATTCCAGTTAGTAGGTCATTAATTATCACTCCCTTGAGAGAGCTTGACCAATCAGGGAGCTGTTTCCATGCCTCTGTTATCACCAGGCAGACTTACTCCTTCAGATTGCCTTCTGGCTGTCTGCCAAACCTTAATTGACTCTGTGTGAGTAGCTGCACGTGCACAGATTCCCAACAAGTGTTGCTCCTTAGGTCACCTCCAGTCCTGCGGCTGGGAGCCATGGTTTGGCTTAGCTTGTCATCTGAACCAGGGCTCTTAGTTTGTCTCCTCTAGACAGACCACAAACTTTAAATCAAGAATAACCTTGCTTAAAGCTTGTAGTTTGCCTAGAGCCCAGGTTCAGATAATGCACTCAGCCAGACCATGGCTTAGCTCACAGCAGCAAAAGCAGAACTTGACCAAAGTAGCTGCAATTTCTTCTCTGG
The DNA here is from genome assembly GCF_964188315.1 of Podarcis muralis. Classification (NCBI taxonomy): domain Eukaryota; kingdom Metazoa; phylum Chordata; class Lepidosauria; order Squamata; family Lacertidae; genus Podarcis; species Podarcis muralis. Next base: position 69,853,651 of record NC_135657.1, read on the forward strand.
GAGCCCACGCAAGTACGTGTTCACACTAAGTCATGATTTGGCTTAGTATTATAGGTGAATCAGGTCAATGAATCAGGCAATAATGTGGGTCCTTTTCAATGAAAAAACAAAGAGCACAAGCATTTCCTGTGTTTTGCTGTGAATAGAAAGTTCATGTGATCAGGTGATTCATGTGTCTGCTCACTTGTTTGCTTTAAATATACAGGATTTCTCTACCATCATTCCACTCTAAGAGAGTACTCAAGGCAGCTTAGAGTATAACAAAATCAATACCATCTCCCCAAAATACAATTTTGTACAAATGAACCCAACACCAAACCAGATAACGGCAGATTTACCTGCTGAACACATGCAGCATATTTGAAGTTTGGCTTGGATGCTTTTATAACCCTTGCACACAAAACTGCCAAACCCTATTAACTATAGGGTTATGCAGCAATAGAAATACTAAAGGGGAAATGTTCATGATTTATCATTCCTGGGAATCCACCTCCAGCATTTCAGCCAAACAAGCTTGTACATTTCCCCTCTCATTCTGAATTTTCTAGTATCTTCCATCCTTTATTTTGGGGAGAAATTGTGCAAGTTTTGCTAGGGAAGGATATATGTAATAAAAAAAAAAAACAGAGCAGCAGGGGGAGGAAATAAATAAATCGAACTTGAAATAGGTAAGACCTGTCAATCCGTCTTTTAGGTCACTCGTCGTATAAAGAGGAAACACGCATTTTTGTGTGTTAATTGGCAGCCTGCTTTAGCTTAAACAAGGTAATTTAAGTATTGAATTATGCATGACGGTTGACAAAATAGCAACTAATGAAAGCACATTTCTGCTCAGTACAAACGAAAAATGGCATGTTGGCCAAGAGCATATTTGGGTCTGGCAGGCAATACAACTCTCCCTCCTTTTCCATTCTGCCTTTCAAGAAAACAATGTTCAGTTTCAGTTTTGGTTTAAATAAAAACTTTGGCTAAGCTGCATCTCAATTTCCTGTTTCCTTAGAAATGAGCTGTTCTTAATAGGAGACTTATGGACATGCAGCCTGAATCCCATGCACGTCTATTCACAAATAAGTCCCACTGATTTCAATGGGATTTTCTGTGCATGGCATTGTAACCTAAAATTTATAATCAGGTTTCTATGTGACCTGCTACTCAGAAAACAAATATATCCTTCCAACTGTTCCAGAAAGAAAGAAAGAAAGAAAGAAAGAAAGAAAGAAAGAAAGAAAGAAAGAAAGAAAGATTCTAGCTTTCTTCACTTTTAAGTCAAATTAGAACAATGAATGGTCTTGTGACAATATAACCAGGGCAAAGAAAGGCTCTCTGGCATCCTGTGTGGGATGTTGAGGGACAGGGCAAACCACACACAGGGCATAGCTGTCAACTTTTCCCTTTTTTAAAGGGAAATTCCCTTATTCCGAATAGGATTCCTCACAAGAAAAGGGAAAAGTTGACAGTTATGCCACAGGGGCGGGGCAAATCACCCGGCGGGGCACATGTGGTGCTGCTATGTACAGCGCATGCATGGCAGCGCAGATACCGACGGCACTGCTCGAGCGTCGTATGGACAGTGGTGGGATCCTCCACTCGAGGTAGCGGCGGTGGCACGGTCCTCTGCTCAAGGCACCGGCAGGATCCTTCACTCACGACTGCAGCTGCAGAGGAGGAATCCTCCACTCGTGGCTGCAGTGTCGGCGGAGGGATCCTCCGCACGTGGTTGCGGCAGCACAATGGTGGTGGATTGCGCAGTGCAGTGGGGCGAGCCCCCAGCGGGGTGCTTTCTTGTCACCCCGCTGAGATGGCACCCGGGGCGCCCCGGCCCCCCTCACCGCCTTCCTCCGCCACTGTATATAACTACGATAATGGTACTATGAAGTGACCACGAATTGTAGTTTTGTGATCAGGTGGAGATGTCTGAGAATTTCCCAGACAGAATCTAGGCTCACGTACATTCAGGTTTAGCTCTAAGCATTTTGCTTCTACCTTTCTCCTTCCCTGCCTTGCTGATCTAGTTAAAGGTATGACCTTATTGTGACTCTTCTATTCCTTGTAGAGAACATTGCGGGGGAGGGGGAGTCATATCCTCTAAAATTGTTGCTCATTATTCCATGTCTCATTTTAAAGATTGGCACTGTAAACTCTAGAAATGATGCTAACAGAAATTTAAATGGAGCTGAGCAGGATGCTGCTCAAATAAACAACTGTTCTGACTTGAGGCATTGTTGGAGAAAAATCATCATGGTGGTAGGGGCTAGTTAGTTCCTGGATGGGTGAATATGTCAGTTTCAGTTTCTCAGTTTCCCAATCTTAAATTCAGATCTCCATATTTCCATATCAGGCTACAATTTCTTTCTTTCTTTTAAAGTTCTCAAGAAAATATATCAACATTTTAGCACAAATTAATCTCAATATACCTATTTTAATGCAATTTTGCTTGATATAAACATTTTTGCAATGCAATCGTCCCTAAGGCAGTTTGGTAGGTTATTTTCACTAATATATGCATTTTTGTATTTCTTGAACACTTTATTAAAGTGTGCACTTTACTTGGCTTGAGCCCCACACTGCAGAATTCAGCTAATTTTGAAGGATGGTTATGTTTCAGATCTCATAATGGGGTGTGTGTGGGTTTTTTTTGGGGGGGGGTATTTTGTACAAATTTGGTACGGGAAATAGAGACTTCAAATAATGCATCCATGCCAGTTTTGCTCTGTGGTAGAATAAGTGGAACTAGCTTGGGGAAAGTTGAATAGAGGATGGATGGTTGTGGATCGAGGGCCCGACCCCCGCTATGTGAAATAAACACACAAGGACACGTGATATAAGGTTGATGGGCAAGAAAAGGCCACAACTTTATTGAATACAGCAGTGAAAAGGTATTGGCTTAGGCATTGGATGACTATAGGAGGTGGGTTTATTCAACAGTAGGTGGAGCCTGTTGATGCCAATCCAACTATAGGTTCACCCCTGATGTCACCGAGGGTCGTGCCATGGCCTCCCGCCAAGCAGGCATCAGACGGAATACACGACCGCCAGATTCCTTTAACGGAATAACCCATGGTAGATAGCATAGGCGATGGCCACACCTAGCCCTTGACACACATGAATCCAATGCCTAACCTACCCACCAATACCACAAAAGTTGTGACGATTGCTACGAGATAGGCGAAAAAAACAAAAAGCCTAATGCCAAATGCCAAATGGAAAAATTCCTACCAGGCCCCGCAGACAACCGGGGCGACCAACCTAAGGTCCATAGCAAGGCCAAAAAACCTAGACCCTGAGCTAAATGGGAGTGGAGGGTGGGTGACTCGCTGCAGGACGACGACGACTGAGGAGGAGGCGGAGCTGGAGCCGCAGCATTAAGCTGCTAAACACGCCCCCCGGAGACACCTGGTTGGCTGCCTCCGGTGGGCGTGGGCGCCAGCCAAGTGAGGAGGGGCGGGGGCTAAGGCCCCCGGCCAGGGGCGGAGCTCAGGCTCCCGCCCACAACCACTCCCCTCTCTTCCAGGGATGAGAGTCTTTGCACAGACTGGAAGCGAATAAGAAGTCAGAGGCAGAATATGTCAAGGATGGTGCACAGGTTCAAGAAAGGGCAAACAAGACCTGAAAACCTTACCATGTTTATTGAAATTTAATTCAACAAATAGGTCAAATTCTGTAGCCCTTCTACCATTATCAAAATACCTAGTGTTATTAATGTTTTACATTGAGTGAATGAAGCAATACAGTATCACTTGCGTCTTGATAATAGACACGGCTCACAATGCTTGAGATGTGTGTAATAACCAACACTATTCAGACAACTTGGGGCAGCAGCCAGTCTTGTGCTGGGTCCTCAGTAGGCCAGGCAGATGAAGCATTGGGGGAAAGGGTGCCTCAAACCTGAAGTTCTTGCCTGAAAAGAGTCAGTTAACATACTGGCTTGAATTCTGTCAGCTGACCAACCAAGCCAAACAGGAGAAATTAGACCCTAGACATAAGAAAGCCAGTGTGGTGTAGTGGTTAAGAGCGGTAGACTCGTAATCTGGTGAATCGGGTTCGCATCTCTGCTCCTGGGTGACCTTGGGCAAGCCACTATTCTTTGAAGTCTCTCAGCCCCACTCACCTCACAGATTGTTTGTTGTGGGGGAGGAAGCGAAAGGAGATTGTGAGCCACTTTGAGACTCCTTAGGGTAGTGATAAAGCAGGATATCAAATCCAAACTCTTCTTCTCTTCTTCTTCTTCTTCCTATAAAGCCCTGGTAGCTAGATCCATCTGCACAACATGTCTTGATTACGAGAACGCTGCCTACTTTTCTGTTTGTCTCTTCCCCTCCCCCCCAATATGGCTTCATTTGCTTGTGGTCCTTGCCTTTGACCTTGTGTCTACTTCTGGCCCCTTCAATCCTCTCACTGCCTTAGAATTTAGCTTCTTTCTGGGTCTGGCACTGCACCACACTTGCCTCTGATACTTTAGTTCTAATCTGCCTGCTCCAGCACACAGCATCCAGACCCTCTGACCCTTGTCCATCTGCACCAAACTAGACCTGCCTGCAGCCCAACTTGGAGCTAAGCCAAGGCCTGATAGCTAGCTAAAGACCTTGTCATTTACTTTTTTGAACGGTACATCTTGGTGGCTAGATCTCATTTAAGGTTGAAGTGCTGTATTGATTAAGTGTCCTATTTTTTTCACTGTAACTGCTACCGTCTCTTGTAATTCCAAACCTAATTGTGGCATGGGGGGGCACCTATTGCACAACAATGAAAATCTTCTCATTGCCAGTGCAATTTAAATGTTTCATTCATGTTAGAAAATTATGTTGAGTTTATAAGCATCTTCCATTTCTAAGTACAGCTACTGCTCATACTACCACTATTTTCTTACTCTGAGTTTTATTTTTCATTTTATTTATTTATGTCATTCATATTCCACCTTTCCTCCAAGGCACTCAAGGTGGCATAAATAGAATCATAGAATCCTAGAGTTGGAAGAGACCACAAGGGCCATCGAGTCCAACCCCCTGCCAAGCAGGAAACACCATCAGAGCACTCCTGACATATGGTTGTCAAGCCTCTGCTTAAAGACCTCCAAAGAAGGAGACTCCACCACACTCCTTGGCAGCAAATTCCACTGTCGAACAGCTCTTACTGTCAGGAAGTTCTTCCTAATGTTTAGGTGGAATCTTCTTTCTTGTAGTTTGGATCCATTGCTCCGTGTCCGCTTCTCTGGAGCAGCAGAAAACAGCCTTTCTCCCTCCTCTATGTGACATCCTTTTATATATTTGAACATGGCTATCATATCACCCCTTAACCTCCTCTTCTCCAGGCTAAACATGCCCAGCTCCCTTAGCCGTTCCTCATAAGGCATCATTTCCAGGCCTTTGACCATTCTGGCTGCCCTCCTCTGGACACGTTCCAGTTTGTCAGTGTCCTTCTTGAACTGTGGTGCCCAGAACTGGACACAGTACTCCAGGTGAGGTCTGACCAGAGCAGAATACAGTGGCACTATTACTTCCCTTGATCTAGATGCTATACTCCTATTGATGAGGCCCAGAATTGCATTGGCTTTTTTAGCTGCCGCGTCACACTGTTGGCTCATGTCAAGTTTGTGGTCAACCAAGACTCCTAGATCCTTTTCACATGTACTGCTCTCAAGCCAGGTGTCCCCCATCTTGTATTTGTGCCTCTCATTTTTTTTGCCCAAGTGCAATACTTTACATTTCTCCCTGTTAAAATTCATCTTGTTTGTTTTGGCCCAGTTCTCTAATCTGTCAAGGTCGTTTTGAAGTGTGATCCTGTCCTCTGGGGTGTTAGCCACCCCTCCCAGTTTGGTGTCATCTGCAAATTTGATCAGGATGCCCTTGAGTCCATCATCCAAGTCGTTGATAAAGATGTTGAATAAGACCGGGCCCAGGACAGAACCCTGTGGCACCCCACTAGTCACTCTTCTCCAGGATGAAGAGGAACCATTGATGAGCACCCTTTGGGTTCGGTCAGTCAGCCAGTTACAAATCCACTGAGTGGTAGCATAGTCAAGACCGCAAGGAGAAATAGTTCTCCTTCTCTCCATTTTATCCTCACAACAACCCTGTGAGGTAGGTTAGGTCCTAGTCTAACACTCTAATTACTGCACCACACTGCATTATTTTAGAATTACAGTGGTACCTCAGGTTAAGTACTTCATTCGTTCCGGAGGTCCGTTCTTAACCTGAAACTGTTCTTAACCTGAAGCACCACTTTAGCTAATGGGGCCTCCTGCTGCTGCTCCGCCACTGGAGCACGATTTCTGTTCTCATCCTGAAGCAAAGTTCTTAACCCGAGGTAATATTTCTGGGTTAATGGAGTGTGTAACCTGAAGCGTATGTAACCCGAGGGACCACTGTACCTCAGTTTTCAAACGTAATCTGTTCCGGAAGACCGTTCGACTTCAGAAGTGTTCGAAAACCGAGGCACAAAGGGCAGTCCACAAATTTACAAAGAAAATTGAGGGGAAATACAGTGGTACTTCAGTGGAAGCCGTTCAATTTCTGAGGCACGTTTGAAAACGGAAGCATTTACTTCCTGGTTTTCTGTGTTTGAGTTCCAAAACGTTCATCAATGGAGACGTTCGAAACCCAAGGTACAGTGGTGCCTCGCAAGACGAAATTAATTCGTTCCGCAAGTTTTTTCTTCTTGCGAGTTTTTCGTCTTGCGATGCACGGTTTCCCATAGGAATGCATTGAAAATCAATTAATGCGTTCCAAGGGAAACCGCCTTCAGACCAGGTCCGGGGACAGTCTCTCCCCCGACCTCTTCTGAAGGCTGGGGGGGGGGGGGACAAGGGCTTCTGAAGGCTGGGGGGGCTGGGGGGGAACAAGGGCTTCGCTGCCGACCCCCAGCATTTTAAAATCTCACCGGGACATGGGGAGATTTTAAAATGCTGGGGGTCGGCAGCGAACGCTTCGCTGATCCCGGGACGGCAGGCAGATCTGCACCGCCATCCAGAGCGGGGCGGGACTTAGCGCCCCGCTCGGGATGGCGGCACAGATCTGCCTGCAGTCCCGGGACGGCAGACAGCTCTGCGCTGGCATCCAGAGCGGGGCGGGACTTAGCGCCCCGCTCGGGATGGCGGCACAGATCTGCCTGCAGTCCCGGGACGGCAGACAGCTCTGCGCTGGCATCCAGAGCGGGGCGGGACTTAGCGCCCCGCTCGGGATGGCAGCACAGATCTGCCTGCAGTCCCGGGACGGCAGACAGCTCTGCGCTGGCATCCAGAGCGGGGCGGGACTTAGCGCCCCGCTCGGGATGGCGGCACAGATCTGCCTGCAGTCCCGGGACGGCAGACAGCTCTGCGCCGCCATCCCGAGCGGGGCGGGACTTAGCACCCCGCTCGGGATGGTGGCGCAGATCTGCCTGCAATCCCGGGACGGCAGACAGCTCTGCGCTGGCATCCAGAGCGGGGCGGGACTTAGCGCCCCGCTCGGGATGGCGGCACAGATCTGCCTGCAGTCCTGGGACGGCAGACAGCTCTGCGCCGCCATCCCGAGCGGGGCGGGACTTAGTGCCCCGCTCGGGATGGTGGCGCAGATCTGCCTGCAGTCCCGCGACTGCAGGCAGCTTTGCGCGGCCATCTGGAGCGGGGCGGGACTTCTCTGCTGTCCCGGGGAGATTTTAAAATGCTGGGGGTCGGCAGCGAACGCTTCGCTCCCGCCCGCCAGCATTTTAAGATCACCCGGGGCAGCGGAGAAGTCTCCGCTGTCCCGGGAAGGCAGGCGGGGGGAGCAAAGACTTTTGCCCCCCGCCGGCCTTCAGAAGAGGTCCAGGACCTCTTCTGAAGGCCGGCTGTGGGCGAAAGTCTTTGCTCCCGACCGCCAGCAATTTAAAACAGGTCCCCGGAGATTTCCCTATGGGCTTTCGTCTTGCGAAGCAAGCCCATAGGGAAATTCGTCTTGCGAAGCGCCTCCGAAACAGAAAACCCTTTCGTCTTGCGGGTTTTCCGTCTTGCGAGGCATTCGTCTTGCGGGGTACCACTGTACCACTATATACGCACAGGAATGCTATTCATCTTACACTTGATACATGCACAACCTGTGTAACTGAACTTACAAATCAACAATTGTACAACTGCTCACACTCTGCCCGTGTGTAGAGGCAATATGTACCTGAGTTCAGCATAATGTGCGAGAAAGTCTGTTCATGGAATCATAGGATTACAGAGTTGGGAGGTAGCGTGAGGGTTATCCAGTGCAACCCTCTGCAATGTGGCTGATAAAAATATAAACATCACTTGCCCCTTTTTGCCAAATCATTTTTATCAATTTGTCATTCTCCACACTACAGTCAGAAAGGCTGGGATTTGTTTTAGACTTTGAATGTATTGCATTAATTTCAATGGAAGTACTTCATCGACTATACTGAGACTCACTAACCAGTTCAGAAACAGAATATATGCAGCCCTACCTAGACTAGCCATGCTGCATTCAATAGATATAGTAGTAGTAGTAGTAGTAGTAGTAGTAGTAGTAGTAGTAGTAGTAGAAAAGGCCCTGGCTCTAGTCGAGGCCAGTCTAATTTCCCTGGGGCCCGAGATAATCAAGGTGTTGTTATTAGCAGACCGTAAGGTCCTCCATGGGGCTAACTTACCTCTGATGTGTCTAACTTGCCTCCACTGATACTGGTATGTCTGCTATGAGTATGAAGTTGAATTACTTCAAAACAATTCATCATCTGTAAACCTTTAGGCAAAATTAAAGTCATACCTTCCGCATCGCAGGAGTATATGTAGAAGATGTCATGTTCTCACATTATTGGTGTATTTTGCATTGTTTTTAATTGGAAATATCAGAAATCAGATGAGTGACCTGCAGCCAGTTAAATATATTGTTCTACCCAGGCAGGAGTTCTGAAGTTCCATGTGGACATGTCGTTGAAACATTAAGTTCCTGGCTTCTTTCAAGAGAATCCTGATGGCCAACAGCTGCTCCCTAAAGGGAAGATAAAATACTAATTCATCAGGGAAAGGACCATCCCTCAACTTCTGTTTGCTTTAATGAGGAAAATAACATCATGAAACAAGGGGCATCTTAACTGGAGCAACAACTGTCTCTATGTGTTAATCAGTTCCCATGTCCCTAGTACAGTTTCCTGTTGCCATGGCAGCTGCGCATGAGAAGGCAAATGGTAATGTAAATACACACCAAGTGATATCAGTGGGGGGGAAACCAGATCAGCAGTTCCTTGCAATTAACTGCAGGTTTCCAGGTAATAAAAACAAGTAAAAACTGATGGCTGCTTTTTTATATAGAAAAGGTGATGGATAGAACAACAGGAGTGAAAAAGGAACTGTTAACAAATAGGTTCGTTGTGACATAGACTGCAGCATACCTGAAGAATTGTCTAACAAAGGCTTTCTGTTTCCCGTTGAGTAGCATCACAAAGTGACATAATTAAAAAAGAGCTGCCTTTCTTTTCCCTGAGAACCAACTGCAGCGCTGTAGCTCTCCCTTAAGCAAACACGGCGGTTGCAGTCACATAAAATTATCGCCTACCATGAAAATCTATGCAAGTGCAATTCTGTCTATAAATACTTTACCACTTAACACCAAAAACGAATTAAAATTCAAAGTGATTTGGAGTCAGCTTCAAAGCAGTTTCTGTAACAGTAACACCTTCTGAAATCCTGTTGTGGATTTGGGCATATATTAACACTCAAACAACAATGAGGCGTCGGATTCTTCCACAGTTCTGTATTTGTAAGATGCATTGGTGTGTGTTTTTTTACTTCAGCTGTTATTATCTGTGCTTGGCTTTGCTGCTTTTTAAAGTATTGATTTGCCCCTTTTTAAGGATTCCACTGTTTTGTTGTTGTTTTATGATTGTGGGAGCAGTGGATATAAATCTTTTAAAAGAGGCAACCTACTGCAGAAATAAATTTATGTTAGGGGGAGAAAATGCAACAGGAAGCAAAGTACGTAATTGTTATAGTCAGAGAATGAAATGACAGTTAAAAGAATGTGAAAGTCAAGTACATTGGTTATAGTTGGCAAAATCAGTTTGATGTCCATTTGCTTGTAATTCGTGTGTGTGTGTGTGTGTGTGTGTGTGCTATTCTGCCTTTGACATATGAAGTCCAAGGAAATTACTAAAAGTGATATTAGCATAAATTGAGAAGATTGTTTAAATCAATGCTTATAATGGTTAGTAGCTCCATGCTTCAATCCCCTGCCTATAATATTTCTTCTTTTTTAATTCAGCAAAATGCATATGCCACTTAATCAAAAACAAAATCTCTAAGCATTTTACATAAAATGAATATTAATTCAAAGTGGGAATAAGATTTTTTAAAACAGTAGACATTATTTTCCCCAATATATGCCCTTTTAGCAGACTTTACCCCAGAATGTGCATATTTCTGGACTGGAGAACTCCACTGCAAAATTGGGAGAAGGGTGGCTGTGTTTTGGTTTATGTATTGTTTCAGAAAGTGTCGTTTAAGTATCTTTATCTTTAAATGCAACTGAATTTAATTTCTCCCCACCCACACCCACCCCTCCTGCCAGATTAGTGTGTAGAGGATTCCAGTGTTAGGGCTGTGGTGCAGTGGTAGAGAAAAAGGAAAATTAGGAATTTTTAGGCAATTGGTTGAAAATAACAGCCCCACTTGCCACTGACCCACGGCAGTTCCCCATTTGTGGAATGCCATCCCGAGTGAGGTGCATCTGTCTTCCTTGTTATTGAAAAATTCAAAAACATTCCTGTTTACCCAGGCATTTGGTGGCTGAAAGACACTAAGCCTGACAATCCTGGTTCTGATAATGTTTTTAGATTTTCTTCCCCTCCTTTAATGTTTTTCCTTGTGGTGTCTGCCATTATGGGCTCCTTCAGGAGGAAGAGTGGAATATAAATTGAAAGAATAGATGAACTGATAGATAGATAGATAGATAGATGATAGATAGATAGATAGATAGATAGATAGATAGATAGATAGATGATTGATTGATAAATAGATAAGTAGATAAATAAATATGCACATAAATAAATATAAATAAATATATCACACCTTTGTTATATAATTCTATGATGCAGCCCCGTTTGGCATACTTCCCTTAGTTCAAGTCTTCTCAAAAACTACCGTATGTCAAAGAGCTTAAAAGGTACAAATTCTCTCACAATACCAGTACCTGGGCTCACCCAGTGATCTTAATAATAATAATAATAATAATAATAATAATAATAATAATTTATTATTTATACCCCGCCCATATGGCTGAGTTTCCCCAGCCACTCTGGGCAGTTTCCAATTGAGTGCTAAAAACAATACAGCATTAAATATTAAAAACTTCCCTAAACAGGGCTGCCTTCAGATGTCTTTTAAAGATAAGATAGCTGCTTATTTCCTTCACATCTGAAGGGAGGGCGTTCCACAGGGCAGGCGCCACTACTGATAAAGCCCTCTGGTTCCCTGTAACCTCACTTCTCGCAATGAGGGAACCACCAGAAGGCCCTCAACACTGGACCTCAGTGTCCGGGCTGAATGATGAGGGTGGAGATTCTCCCTCAGGTATACAGGACCAAGGCTGTTTAGGGCTTTAAAGGTCAGCACCAACACTTTGAATTGTGCTCGGAAATGTACTGGGAGCCAATGGAGATCTCTCAGGACTGGTGTTATGTGGTCCCGACGGCCACTCCCAGTCAATTAGCAGTTGGTTTGAGACAGATAAGTGCTACTTGACACATTGCACAATCAACTTACAGAAAACATCATCACAATAGCTTAGATGGTCCTCGTGGTCCTTAGCTTAGATGGCTTGGAAGGGGATGGGGTGGAAAAATAGAACAATTCCTAGACCAGGAATGGTGAGTGTGTGATCTTCCAAATCTTGTTGGACTACAACTTCCATCATCCCTGATCGGTTGCCATGCCGACTGGGGGTGATGGGAGCTGTAGTCATGCAACCTCTGGAGGACCACAGGTTCTCCACCCCTGGCCTAGGGAATCATTCAAACAATCCTACATTAATTAATCTGACGAAGGGTATCTCTGAATCACTAATACTGAGAACAAAGACATGGGGGAGTGCTATTGCCTTTATGTTCTGGCTGCTAGCTATGCAATTAAAGTAATGTCTGTTTGGGCCCACAGTTCTTATGGCTAAAAAGGACTCCAGCTGTTTCACCCTGATTAGCTACACCAACAGAAAGTTCAGCTTGTAAAAGCTAGGATGCATAATTTACATGGATGTTCTGCAGCACTTACCTGGGAATAGCACAGTGGAAAAATTAATTATACACTTTTGATATTCATTAAACTTCACCTCCCTTGAGTGTGAATTGCAACTGTACAATCTGTAGCAACTTTACAAACAGGAACATGGAAAAATATGGAGAAAAGATAGAATAAGGGACTGCCATACCAACCCAAAGTCAAGTCATGCGAAGTATATTCTCATATTCTGGCTACGTTTTACCAGTCTGACCTATTTTACGGTATCTCTTGCCACCTGTATAGTTCTTTTTCTTTGACACTCAGCTATGGCTATATATTCAAGCCTGAAAATGCAAAGTTCCAATGGCTGGGCTTTAAATTTTTATTAATCTTGTGATTCTCTGGCAAAGATGGCAGCTGTTGGGATTAAAAGGAACAATTCGTAGAACAACTTCTCATTAGGCACCCTGGAATGTGTGATTATTGTTAAGTGACCATATTCCACTGGTGGAGATGGCATAATAGTTAGATCAGAATCACTAACAGGTGAACTTTCTGAGATTTTCTGTTACGGTCTGATATAGCTCAGGAACAGAGCCATATAGCTATGTGGCCCTCCACCTATTGTTGGACTCCAATTCCTAATAGTTGGAACCAATATGGGCCACAGTCAAGGATGATGTAAGTAATTCACCAATATAGAAACTCTAATGGAGTCTCAGTCTTAGCCAGCGATTATCAGTGGCGTAGCATGGGGGGTGCAGGGGGGGCCGGCAGCACCGGGTGCAACATCTGGGTGGGGCGCTCGCACTCGAGTGCTAAAATCCACGGGTTAGGGGGCGCAAATTACTTGCCTTGCCCCGGGTGCTGACAACCCACGCTACGCCACTGGCGATTATAACACTATAGATTGCAGATGGGTGGCATTTACATCCTGGTTAACTGGACTCCAAGCCCTGCCTACTCTGTCCAGCCAGATGGCTGGAACTCAGATGACTGGATGGCAGGAAAGTCTGCCAGTCCACAGCGGCAGGCCAGGTAATTCCCCAACGGCTGGCTGCTCAACCCCAACATTGCTCTCAGTGAGCTGCAACAGCCACCCACCCTGTGACTGGGTAAGGAGTCAATGTTGCCCATGAATTAACTATGACTTTCAAAAAACCTATGGCAAAATCTGTCATCAAAGGTTGCTAAGTCAACTTAGCAGTTATGGGATATGAAGTTAGGTCTTCTTGTGGATCGATAATTGGTTAAAGGGCAGGAATCAGAGGCAGAGATAAATAGACTATTCTCACAATAGAGGGATACAATAGAAGTGGACTTCCCCATGAATCTGTATTGGGACTGGTTCTTTTAAATTCATGCATAATAGCAGTGCTTTTTTCCTTTAAAATGCTTAGGGGTACTCTCATTTTGACTCAAGAAAATCACCATTTTATAGTTCAAATTGGGGAAAATAAATACAGGTACAGTAAATGGACAAAAGTACAAAGATTCACAAAATGGTTAGGGGCATGCGTACCCCCAGAAAAAAAAATCACTGCATAATAGTATGTAGTTGGGCCCAAGTTCAGAGAAGTTTCCAAGTTTGCAGGTGAAAACAAATTATTCAGCATGGTAAAAGCAAAAGCTGATTGTGAAGATCTCCAAAAGGATCTCTTCAAACTGAATGAATGGGCAATAAAATGGTGATTATGGTTCAAAATTAGTGCATGCAAAGTGATTAAGTACAGCAATAAAATATCCTAACTACACATGTTTACTGATGTGGATTGAGCTGATCAGGAAAGAAATCTTGGGTTCATGATGGATGGATCATAGAAAACATAGATGCCATACACAACAGCTGTTCAAAAAGCAAACTCCATGCTAGAGCTTATTAGGAAAGGAAAATAAAATAAAACTGCCAATACCTTTATAAAAATGTATCATGTGGTACTAGGGATAATAGTTTCATTGATGCAGAGGAAACTGGGGTGGTGCTGCAGAAACCTGCTAAAGGGCAGAAAGCACCATTTATAAGGCAGTTCATATCCATGGGGTGTGTGGGGTGTTAGGGGAGGGATGGTACCTCTGGTGGGGGACAAATTGTGCTCCTTCTGGGGCAGTTTGTTCACCCCTTTGGCTCTCATCCTGCACTCATAGGAACTGTCACCCTTCCATCTCAAAGGATACTTCCAAACAATGGAAGTTGCTGGTCATAAATAGAACTACTCAGTCTTTGCATGGGTGTTGTTGTTGATTTAACACTACAAGCTTTATACTTAAATTCCTGTAAATAACCATAATATTGGAAAAGGGTATAAATTGTGCAGTGTCCTGCATTGTCAATTAAGGAATTAATTTCACAGTTGGCATGTGACTAACTGGGCTGAGAAATACTGTTGAAGAAGGACGATCTTCTATCTAACAGCATCATTTATTCATGTTGCTCACTAACATTCTCCTGCTGATGTTCGGGACAGGATCAAATTTAGGCAGTTTGTTATAGCCTAATTAAGAAATTAACAATTACCCAGCTTTAGCCCCCTGAAATAATGGATTTTTTTAAAAAAATACAACTCTTAACTGTTAACATCACCCTGGCTGTTTATACATGCCCATATAAAACATATTTATAGAACACATTAGACTGCTGTCAGAAAGTGCAAAGCTAATACATTGTAAATCCCCCAGGGGGGAGGGGGACTCCACCGTCTGGCCTGCCTAGCAGAATTGTATTGGATGTTTTCTTCTCCTTGAGAGTCTGAGGCAGACATATGGTGTGTACAGGCATATTGCACTGATGAAACACAGCCACCTTTTCATCAAATAGAACAGGTCAAACTCGAGTGGAGTGTGTTTCCTGCAAAAAAATAAAAAAAGAATGGGCTAAGCATATCAAAAACTCATTTATCTTCCATTTGATCCTGCACACAGCTGCGATCTGTATCTATTACTACAATGGCTCTCTCACTTTGAGGCCACGCTACATTCAAACACCCATCACCTCCCAGATGACAACACACGCCTCACTGGAAGTCTGATGCCAATGTACCATTGTCAAAATTGTGCTAGTTCTATCTGGAGAGGGGTTCTTCTCCACTCACCCCATCATTTGTTTTCTAAACAGAATTTCTCTTTCTGTCCCTCTGACTTCCATTTCATCCCTCAACAAACACATCAGGCTTATTAATCAATTGATTCTGCCAGGATAATGTGTCAGTCTCACCAACAATTGATTGAGCAACGCAACCATGTCGACAAAACAACACCCCAGGTTAGCAGGAAAGCTATCTTAGTGGTGCTGTTTATTTGCATGTTGCCGCTGAAGAGCTCAAGAGAATGTGAAGCCAGTAAGGAAAAATGTGTGGAAGGGTGATGGCATTTCCAGGTTTCCTCTCCTATGAATCAAGAAATTTGTATGATTTTAAAATTGTTATTTAAAGTACACACACCTCAGTTCCACCTTAATAGTTGTCAAAGCAGCTTGCAATAATATACGAAGCTTTATATGTGAATTATATTCAGCACTCCCTGATTGAATTTGAGAGGATTCATCTGTAGCGGCATTTCACTGGTACACCTTTTACAGAGGCACACCCTTGGTCTTTCAACCTGAGTCTCCTTTAGTAATTGCTGCATTATTTTAAAAAGGGTTGTTGTGTTGCAGAGTTTAATTCTGGGTTTTATATTTTAATGCTTTAATGGGATTGTTTTGTTTTGTTTTAGTTGTGGATGTTTATATTTTAATGTTCACATCATTGGTGCGAACTTCTTCCCCACTATTTTGTCATTAAGCAGCACTTAGCTGAACTATGGAACTCCCTTCCAAAGGAGGCTGTTGGCCTGGATCCGGCCCCCGGGCCTTAGTTTGCCTACCCATGCCCTAATTCAGGTGTAGGCAACCTATATATTTTTCAAAATATAGTCCAGCCCACCACATGGTCTGAGGGACAGTGGACCAGCCCACAGCTGAAAAAGGTTGCTGACCCCTATCCCTCAGTTAATATTTTTAATAATATATTTTAGTATGATACATGAAAATCCACAGAGATGCAGTCCAAGATGGGACTCGAGGGCTAGGTGATAGAGATGATTGACGTGTATGAATAAATAAATAAATACAGTAAATAAATTTGTATACTGCCCTTCATCCAAAGATCACAGAATGATTCACAACACAAAAATACAAAACGAGGACACAAAATACATAATAAAACAAAATAAAACAAACAAAACGAATGAAGTTAGAAGAAGAAAAACTATGGGGAAATAAAAAATACACCTCACCCAAAATGTTGAGGAAATATGCTTGTAAATCTTTAAAACAAACATTTGTTACAAATGAGTTTATAAAAATTAGGATGCAACAAACCATTTGATCCGGAAATCAGAAATACAATACACTTCATAAATGACATTTTTCTTATTTTGGAAAAACACACCCACACCTCATAATGCATGTAATACAGAATGAGTGTTATTTTCTCACGAACAATGTATGGAGGGAGACCAGAAGATACAAAAATCAGTCAGGCAAGCTTCACTAGACAAGACAAAATCTTATTATAATCTTGGGGTCTTATTTCTTCTGTTCAGTTTAACAATGTCTTAGAGAGTGCAGCCTTTGCGTGCCTGCTATCCCCCAGGGAATATGACCCATCTGCCCCCATCACTAGTGCTTCTATCTGTGGCTAAGTCTATGAATAATTGGCAAACCAGTGCATGAAAAATCAGCAAAGTCTAGGGACCTGGAATGACATTGGCTGCCATCTCCGTTCTACAAACCAAGCTAATGTTTTCCTGTAACATGGTTTCCGTAGCTTTCTTCATGAAATATTTCTTGGCACCTTTGTGAGAAGAGCTCTCATTGCACTCTGAGAAATTGCGGCTCTTTCTTATTTCATGTGTGCTTCTGGAGCCATTGCTAAAAACTAAATAAATGGAGCATAAATATAAAAGCAGGTTTCTGGTTTATTTTATTATTATTTTTGTTTCTTGTTGCTCTTATTTGGGCCACACGGCATGCTAGTTTTCAATGAACTTTCATTGGCTTCTACAAAACCAGTGAACCATCCTGCTAAGCAGCACTCTGTAGTCCAAGCATAGCATGCATACAAAGCAGCACGATTTGCTTAGCCACCTTTCAGCAAGCTGCTGCTGTCAACTTTGATGTTTGATGTTGTGGGGAGGCCTGGGACTGCTTCTTTGAAAACCTGCTTCCACCTGCTGCACGTCACCCTTGCTGAGTCGGGTGACTCAGGGGAAACAGCTAATATCTGTAGATGTGCCTGGTGCAGACCAGAGATGCTCAAGGATCTTGTGCAGGCTATGCTTTTATGCAAATTCACCTGATTTGGATTTTCCTGGACTACAAAGCAGAACAGAGCATTTCTCCTTCGGTTTTCTCACTTTTTTGAAAGATGTGATAGAGTTCTGAGTTCAATAAAATGTGCAGTTGATATTAAAATGGGTTCAAAAACCGCATTAGTCAGGATGATATATAGAGTTTAATTTACTTATTTAAAATGGAGGTTGATGGGGAAACAGAACAAAACAGACTCACGTGTGTGAAACTGACAAAGACTGGAAACAGACTAATCCATCCACTTCTAATTAAGAACTATATTCATGTAAGTGTTCTATAATTTTTGTAATCGTTTGTTTGTTTGTTTGCTGGCTTATAAAGTACGGGAGGAGGTTGCATCATGTCTGATGACTTCTGATGTTGTGTCACACCATGCCCATGAATGAAATTTAGTGTAACATGGTATATTGACCCAAAAGTCACAGTTCTGTAAAGTAGAATTTAATGCAGCATAAAAGTAGCACTGTTGTTGTTGTTGTGCCTTTTTCCCTGACAGGACTCAAGGCAGCTTACAGATAAAATTAAGAACTGCTAAAAACAGGGGGAAATCATTGAAAAACAATCATTGATAGAATTAAAATGTTGTAGATTCTATTAGAACCATAGTAATGTAATAAAAACAGCATAGCGCCAGTGCTTTCAGTTGGTTGCCAAAAGCCTGTTGGAAGCAGTTGGAAGCAGTTGGTTCCCAAAAGCCTGTTGGAACAAGAAAGTTTTCACCTGCCCATGGAAAGACAACAAGAAGGGAGCCAGTCTCAGTTCTATAGGGTGGGAGCTCCAAAGTTTGAGAGCAGCCACAGAGAAGGTCCTCCAAGCAGCATTAGAAACTGGGGAAGGAGGACCAGCATTATAACCAGGAAAACTAATGAGATAACCCCCAACTTGAGTCTCTTTTCTTTAAGAGAGTTCTTCTTGCATAGTCTCATTGTGTATTGCCACTATTGCAGAAATCATATATTACCAAGCAAGCAAACCGCTCAGAAAGGAGGCTCCATTGTAATCATAACCATCCATTTTCAAAGAAAATGTTTACTTCAGACATATATGTGGTATTGTTAATGTTAGGAGTACTCCACCCTTAAGAGGATATGTAAAGTCTGAACCCAAGAACTGTGGAAGTACTGCATTTTTCCTCAAAGGAATTGCAATTGTCACTTGGAATCGGTTGCTTGACTTTGCTTCCAAACAGGAAAAAGAGCAAAACATAAATGTTTTCCTCTTTTTACAAAGGTCAATCTATGGCAGGGTTTTTTCATGTGTACTCGATCTCAGGCATTAACAAAGTAAATCACAGGGCTGGAAGCATGGCAAGAGGGAGGTTGAAATCACATCTTTATTTTCTGTTTAAACAGAAATCACTTCAGCAATTTAACCAATGCAAATGATGACATGAAATTTTAGAGAATAAATTATAGCCTGGAAATTTAGTGCTAAGTATCCATTATTTAGTACTTACAACTCAGAAAATGAAGCAGTTCAGTCACATCTCCCAGCTAAAAATAGCCAGGCAATTCTGAACCGTTGTTTTATGAAAGTACACAAAACACTCTTACGTTTGCCATAAAAAGCATGAAAAGGCTGAAAGGAACCAGAGAATTATTCTGTCCTAGACAGGATCCTGTATATAAAAGGGTAAAGGGACCCCTGACCATTAGGTCCAGTCATGACCGACTCTGGGGTTGCGGCGCTCATCTCGCTTTATTGGCTGAGGGAGCCGGCATACAGCTTCTGGGTCATGTGGCCAGCATGACTAAGCCGCTTCTGGAGAACCAGAGCAGTGCACGGAAATGCCGTTTACCTTCCCGCTGGCACGCTACCTATTTATCTTCTTGCACTTTGACGTGCTTTCGAACTGCTAGGTTGGCAGGAGCAGGGACCGAGCAATGGGAGCTCACCCCATTGTGAGCATTCGAACCGCTGACCTTCTGATCGGCAAGTCCTAGGCTCTGTGGTTTAACCCACAGTGCCACCCGCGTCCCAATCCTGTATATATCCATCACCAAATGAGTGCCCGAGTAGTAGTTAGTTCAAGAGACATAGGAGAAGAAAAAATATGGATGGAACATCATCTATAAAGTGGCAGCTCTTTATAACACAGATACTTACTAAACACTTGCTTCTTTATTAGAGATATACAGGCATCAATTTCTGTTCTGCCCCATGTTTGTAGCATGCAATGGTGTTTCAGTTCTGCTGCAGTTTAGCTTCCAACAAAAATGATGTTATTCATGTCACCATCAGTGGTCGTCCCCAGGCAACAGGCTAGCTGTAGCATTCTGAACTAGTTTCCAAACAGTCTTCAAAGGCAGCCCCACATAAAGCATGTTGCAGTAAACCAATCTATATCTCTACCTTACAGTGATCAGCGTCTCTTCTCTATTCGTAAAAACTACTTTCAGCTAGTATAGTCAGTTGCCTTCTCAATCATGGCCTCAGTCCAGTGCCCACCTCCAAACCAAACAGAAGACAGGAATTTCATCTAAGTAGCATGAGTAATCTCTTTGATTAGGATTAAGATGTATTTAAAGGTGAGTATGTCAAAATTAGTGAGGGAAATTTAAGCATGTGCTGAGGTGATCTAATGAAATGCTTGAGACTTAAAAGTGTCATAGTTGAGACAAGGATGGTAATTCAAACTCTTATTATTCATTTGACATTTTCTTTGTTCTTTTTAAAATCTAAACATCCTGAGAAATAGAATTGCATAAAAATGCCCTAAAATATGTGGGCTTGTGGTGGAAAAGATGCAGAAATGTTCTGCTTTCAGTACTGATAGCTATTGGCCTGGAATGTGGCTAAACATTAAACCATTTCCATATGGTGCAGAAATATATGGCATATATGCATTAATTTCTGTAATATGTTCCAGAAAACAGAGCACACAACACATCACAGTGGCAGATTAAAAAGTGGCTGTGGAGTCTCTGATATATTTTGAGACAAACTCTCTTGCTTTTGGATACATTCCAGCCAAGTCACTATTACAAAGGAAATATGAGCCTTGCTACCCCTTCCATACTGATTTTATTATTAAATATTCTCCGCATGCAATGTTTTTCCTAGTTAAATCATAGTTACTTCAGGCCCCTATACTCACATGTTGCTAACTTTTGGGAACTTTCAGCATCTACAGCCTAGACTCAGAGTAAACTAGTCTAGTCCCGACAATAGTAAGATGAGGTACTGACTAGTAATCCCTCACTGTGGGTGAAAAGTCTCTCTCTTTAGGCACTTTGAAAAACTAGCATTTTATGCAGGAATTGGGAAATAGCAATCTCACTACATGAATATCCAATGAATATATATCTAATGAATATTCAAAACCCACCAAGGCTAAACAAATTGTAAGAATCTAAACTTTTCCCTGAAGGGAAAAGTCACCTCCAGGTGACTTTTTCCCCTCTTTTTAAAAATGATCATAATGAATCATCTCTGAACTTCACCCACTACATCAAATATTTCAATAATAATTAGATTGTGGTGTCCACTCATAACTGGTGCCTTTGATCATCTCAGAAGAGGCATGATTCACTGTCCTTAAGGTTAGGAACATGATGCGCAAGCATGATGCTGCCTCTTTCAAGAAGTCTGCCAAAAAGAAATGCTCTCTCAGGGGGCATAATAAATGTATGCCCCCTTCTGGGAATACACTTTTGTAACTGCATGCACTCTTTGATCTATCACTTCCACTTTTGCACATTCCAACACCTGGTCCAGGCAGGGGTCTGAGCTGGAAATGAGAATCAAAGCAGCTGCATCTGATCAGCGCTGAGACTAAACAGCTGGTGGTGGGGTATCCTCACATTTTACTCCTGCCCTGTGTGTCCACTTGAGAAAGCAGAATAAATCATTCGAGGGGAGGGAGCTACTTAGAGGCTATGTATCAAGTTGTTCAAAATACAAATGGAAAAATAAGACTCCTACTGAATTTAACATACCTTTCAATCAACATTATATTGATGGTTAATATGATGACAAGGGTGGCCCAGTCTTTTTTCATGACCTTTGTGAAGTAATATGGTACTTTGAACTCAAAGGATTTGAATATTCATTAGATACTATAACTTACTCTTAGGTTTTTCCCCCCTTCCCACCTCACTTTTCTGCGCCACCATCTTAATTTATCCAGGCATGATTTCAAGCTTCAGGTTGTGTTTTCTTGATATCATGCCCTTTTAAGATATTTACTGCCTTTCTGGGTTCACTGAGTTTCAATTTCCCCTTACCTAGCTTTCTTAAAATAAACCATTACCCTCTTCTTTCTCCCACTTCTCTTTCCTCACCTCCTTCTCCCCCCCCCCAACCTCCCAATGCCTTTGATAGCAGTGTCTCACACCAAATGTAACTGACCTGTAGATAGGACTCTATGAACTGAAAACAGAGATGTTATATGTATTTTAATAAACAACAACAACAACAACGATTCTACTCACCAATAGTGAACTTTTGAGCAGAGAAAAAATCAGTGGCAATCAAGGAAACTATTTTATTGCAAAAAAATATTTTACACATTGATACAGGACAAGAAAAAATTAAGTGTACAAGCATTTAGGCACAAGTTTAAAAACATTCTGCATCACAGTATATTGAGAAAAGCTATCAATAAAGAAGCAATATCCAGTATGCTGGGGTTTCAGAGTATAAGCATGCCAACCATCCTCCAAAGCAGTCATAGACTGCCAACATCAGTAGAATCATAGAATTGTAGTGGGGAGGGACCACAAGGGTCATCTAGGTCAGCCCCCTGCAATGAGGCAATCTTTTGCCCAACATGGGACTCGAACCCAAATCCTGAGATTAAGAGTCTCATACTCTACCAACAGAGCTGTGAGTAGTCAATAAATCCAATGGAATCTGTCTCAGATTCAACAATTCTTTCCACCCTGCACCTGCCGTCAAAATCAGCAAGCATTGGAGTTAACTTATGGGGTCACCTTAACCCATAGGTGCCAACTCAGTTACTTCTGTCTGCAGAACTTGCCCTTCTACAAGTGCTATGCGGTGTCTATGCTGCATGTCAAGAGTCATACCTTCAGTGTGGCAGCACCTGTGCTTGGGAACTTCCTTCCTATGACCATTAGACAGGCATCATCATTGCATTCTTCTAGACACCTGCTGAAAATGTTTCTGTTTCTGTTTCAGTGGCTCTAGTCAGAGGCATGACTGGTTACAGGTTTTATTGTGATGCATTGCTTTTTGCTGTTTCTAACAGTTTTGGAAAGATTGAAATATGTTTTTATTTTACTTCTAATATTATGGATTTTATGATGTAGGGGTGAGAGCTTAAAAGCACAATAAACCTGGCACAGGGAAGCTCATCTGTCAGACAAGGGAGTAAACCAGCTTGGTGGCAACTCCTGCAGCGAAGTGTAAAATCCAGGCATGTTCCCATGTAAGCTTCATTCTTCAAGACAAACCAACTGGACAAAGGAGCCCATTCATATATGACACCAGCATGTTAGACTTCTCCATGATGACAGGGTTGCTGCAGCTTTTGGGGATGCGGGGAAAATTGATTCAGCTTTCATTTAAAGGTAAACCTACAAAAGTAGCACTTTCTGCAACAATATGTGAACCGAAACACAGCAATCTGTCAAAATTCACCCTTCTGAATCTGCAGTGCAGTTCTCCAGCCAAGTAATATGTACAAAATGGCATGTACTGGAACAAGGTTTGCATAATATACATATACAGAAAAATAACATACAATGATGCATTATATTAGAGAGAATTGCTTTGCAAAAATGTGAACTCCCAATTGTTCTTTTACAAACAGGGCTAGAAGACAGCACAGATCAGTTGATCTGTGCTATCAGCAAGCTCCACTTTGTCCAGGCATAGTTTGGTTTCAAATTGCTACTGAAAATGGACATTTTTCCTCATATCTTATATGGATTGAGCTCTATTGACCTTTATCCTGTCCATTGCCATTAGGCCAGAGGCTAACTTGATCCTTCTATTGCATCACTTGGATCAATGAAAATGAGAAGCAGACGTGTGTGTGTGTGTGTGTGTGTGTGTGTGTGTGTGTGTGTGTTCAGTCAGATTCACAGGGGATTTTCTGTCACAAGTATTCAAGCTGTCCAGAAAATAAGGGAGCTGAGTGGTCTCTGCCCAGTGGGAGAGGGCACTTTGGAAGTGATCAGGTCAACAGCATGAGTCACCTCCATATTTCACAAAGTGAATAGGATGAAAGCAGGAGCACCAGTGAGAGCAACCAGAAATTCCCCAAGCATTTTCATGAATCCCTCTGATTTCATTGGCAGGGAACCATTCTTATAGCTTTCCTCATCCTTACAAAGAGAAGTGGTCACTTCCAGTCTAAGCATCAACAGGAAGTGGTTCAAGTGCGAGAAGGGACTCGAAGAAAATCAAAATGCAACTGCATCCTTTGGTCCAACCCAGAAACCAAAAGTGTGAGCTGCTACATGTTTCAGGCCCCAGAGACAGGCATGGGACCTCTTCTTGTGAATGTCCTTATCATGTGCCTCTGTGTCTTTTAACCACATGCCCAGTCACCATGATTTACAGCTGGGACACACAATATACCCACTTGTCACATGTATTATTTGACATGAGTTTCTAAAACACATCTTATGGAGAAAAAGAGTTGTGTTTATTGAGAAACCGACACTTGATATTTATTATAGAAGTCTGTAGTGTAGATAAAAGATATACTACTCATAGGACTCACTAAGTCAGCAAATAAAAATAAGGTACAGAGATTAGTATATAGCTTACTATATAATTATTTGGCTGCTGAGCAATTCATGCAGTTCAATCCTAAATATATTTAGTTGAAAGTAACTCCTGCTGAACTAAACACAGTGGAACTTACTTCCAAATAAACATGCATAGAATTTCACCATTAGTGCCACAGTTATACCATTATTAAATACTGGCATCCCAATCCTCTCTGAGACTTATAGTTATTCTATAACTATATATATTCATTCATCCATCTAGCTTCTAAATTAAACATATTGTGCTCTTTTATATTGTCTTCATAAAATCAGTTTGTTAACAGTTGTGGGTAGATGGAGTGTTAGGAGAAGGGTAGTATCTCTGGTGAAGGCACATCATGTTCCTTCTGGGGGATTTTGTTCATCTTTGGTCCCTGTCCTGCACTCAGTTCTCACCTGTGGCTCCTCGAAGCTGTCAGCATGCAACGGCAGCCACACCCCAGGAATAGCTTTGACTGGCCAGCTAAACCAGGCTAGGGTAGCCGATGGGTCTCAAACCCTCAGTTTGGGACCTCCTCCTGCATGCAAAATCTGGTGGATTGAGTGGACCAGACCAATGGGTCCAATGTTCAAGAAGGTAGTTTATGCACATGTTGTAGAAGGAACTGAGGGGCAGATGGGGCTCGTCAACCTGGAAGAGGAAAACTCTGACCCTAAACCTCCTCTGCCTTGTGGAATATCTTCAGGAGAAGAAAAGGCTATGGAGTAAACCCTACACAAATCCACAATGGAGTCCCAAGAGGGCTAGATTGAACCTTGTACATCTCATTCCAGCAACTCTTACAGCCAAGCTGGTGCCAAACATACCACTCTGCTTCCCTTTGGACCAAACCAGTGAGGCCGAGAGGGGGGTCTTGTTGTCTGGGCAGCCCTACACATTGCTCAGGCTTGAACCGCAGGGAGGTCACTTAAGTGCTGCTAACGCAGTGGCTTGACTTCACACCTGGAGGCACACTCCATTGTCACTCGAGATACACAGATGCCAAAAAAAATTAGCCAGTACAATTGCAATTGCTTTAGATCTGACTCTGAGAGACACAACTTGGTAGGGCTATATATATCAGGTCCCTTCTTAGATGTTTTTATGATCTAAGTTATATCATTGTTAATCCTTATGCACATTGCCTTATAAGTATACAGTAAATGGAATCACTGAAAGGCCAACAGTGTAATCTTATACACATCTACTCAAAAGTAAGTCTTACTCCCAGGGGCACAGGTAAATGGGTACAGGGTTGCAGCCTATGTGGCAGTTTTAAAAATCCAGCTAATGCATTGCAAGAAGTGACCATTTCTTCTTGATCGCTTGCATCCGTGCAAAGGTAGAGACAATCGGCGTCACCTACAACTTCAGTAAATTGAAACAGTGAAGAAAACTCCTCAATGTTTCATCAGATCAAGAGTCTGTTTTGCCCTTTGTATTATATAGTCTAAAAATAAAATATAAAGATATTTATATTGATTTGTTTCCATAGCAATGAGAAAGCTACCACCACCACCCCCTTAAGTTTCCAAGGTAATGGACAGGCTGGCAAATCAGAAAGAGCTCTGGAGATGTCTCTCCCAAGTTAGAAGTATTTGCTGCTAGGCAAAGAGTAGCCTACTATTTATACCAGGAAGGATGTTTTGAGGGTGGCATCTCTCTGCCTGCCAAAAACAGCACAGAAGCATTGAAACGACAATTAACTCCTCCATAAAGGTGTTGTGCATGGAAATCCTAAGCAAAAAAATAATTCACTACATGGGTGTTGAGATATATGACCACCCTTCTGATCAAGACTCTGAAACTGAGTAAGTTACTGAAGGTGGTTAAGGAAGAAATAGAGGTACTAATGGATGATTTCAGCTACCTCCACATTATCTGTAGTCCCAGATGTGACTAGAAGACAAAAATTCTAAATGGCTGTACCTTTGAACGGTTGCTCCAATATATGCATTTTTGTAAACACTGTTTTTAAAACTGCATAATAAAATTCAGATAACCACAAATTTCAAAGTATAGCTGTGTTTCGGTTCACATATTTTTAATTTGCGTGGACAGGCGGAGTCCCCAGATCCCGAGTGGTCCCCCCCCCATCATGTGGAATAATGACTCTAGACAACGTGCTATGTGATTAAATTGGCCACAACTTTATTAAATTTCAAATGTGGGTAGACCTTGGCTCAGGCATTGGGCGTTCTCCCTCCCCAGTCCCCAGCCGGGGACCTAGGGAGCTTCAGGGTTATCCAGTGTGGGGGGGGGATGGGCTGGCTCTGGAGAACATATGTTCAAGCAGAGACAACCGCCCCCGTTACGCCGCCGCCGCAGGGGAGAGCAATGACGACCTTTCGGCGTACGGTCAAAGCCTCCCTTCAGAAACCCCTTTAACGGGGAACCCTGGTATCGCCGCCGCAAAGAGGAAGATGGACTAAAGGATTCCGCCCAAGGCCTGATACCGCCAAAGTTGTGACGTTTTGCTACGGGAAAGGCGAAACCTGCCAATGCAGGGAAATTCCTTTCCGGCCCTTTAACAGCGACCTTATCGTAGCAGCGCCCACATACCTGTGGAGAAAGGTTAACCTGCAAAACCTATGAAGAAAAGTTAACCTGCAAAAGAAGATATTAACTGAGGGTGGGTAGGGTGGGAGAAGCTCTGGAGCCAAGTGAGGATTACCAGGTAAGATCCTCCCTCTATTGTGTGGGCAGGTAATCCCTCCCCCTACCTGGCCTGGTTTCCCTGGCAACGCTTCCCCCAGGTGGGATTGGACAACTCACTGAGGTAGGCGGGGACCTCCAGGTATCCCACCTGAGGGAAGGCAAAGCCTATGCTGATGGGGCCACTCCAGATCCAGGGCTGCACGCGTCCACGCAAAGGGCGCCCCCCGTTTTAAGCGGGGAGTGGTCAATGTGGTACTGAATTGAATTTCTTCTCCATTCCTAATGGGCAGTGATAAAAAAGGGCAAAGTATTGTTATTTAAAATAAATCTATGATGGTGTTGTGTTTATAATAGTCCGTGTCAAAGAAGATATTGTCAAACAGGAAAAGGTAGAAACAAGGACAGTCCAAATTGTCAGGGAAAGGAAAGGCATGATAGAATGGTGAAGAAAAAATCGTTAGAAAGAACAATTTTGTCCTCTCGCATAACTATAGTTCAAGATTATTCAGCTGAATGGGTGGATAATAGATTTAGGAAGAAAATACTTCACTCCACACAGACTTAATTTATGGAATTCATGGTCTCAAGATGTGAATGTCATTAGCTTAGTTGGCTTTAAAAGTGAATTTGACAATTGAAGGATGCAGCTATAAGCCATTTTGGCTAAATGTATGGGAGGCAGCGTGCCATGGAATTCTACTTGCTGTGATGCAAAAGCAGACAGGGCTATTGTCTTCGTGTCTTGCTTGTGGGGCTTTTCAGAAGCATCTGATTGGCCACAACTGGAAATGGGATGTTGGACTAGATTGATCGGACTGATCCACCAAGTTTGTAATATACAACAACCTCAAACCCATACACTATCCTTTCATTTTTAAAGCAATAGAATTATTCATTCCTTATTTTGTTGCATGATGTCATAAGAGGTAGGAAAATCTGCCCCCCCCCACCATAGGATAATAGTTTTATGTGCAACTCTGGCTCCAGGAAAACGAAATGGATCTCATAAAACCTCTTGTCTTCCTATACCCACCAATGTTCCCAGATCCTGTTCCCATGGATCTCTGGATCAGGGCCATTCCATTTGGGAATTGGAGGGATGCCATGGTTTCTCATTATAACTGCTGCAATGTATTTTACCATATTTTGCACAACATTGTGCTCTGTGAGAGGGAGGGTGATATATAAATAAAGCAAGTGCTCTCAGGGCCAGCCCCTGCATGAGACAAGGTGAGACAGCTACCTCAGGTAGTAAGATCCGCAGGGGCAGCAGATCTGGCCTCCAAGGAATGCATCACTTCCTGCAGTGACAGCAACAGTTGTGGCACACTCTCCGGAGGCCAGATATGCCACGTCTTCATCAGTGCCCCCACCCTATGGCACCTCTATGGCAGCCTCTCGGTGAATTGGGTCCACTGCTGGTGACATCCAACCTCTAGGAAGGAAATGGTGGGGACTTCCCTCTGGGGTCTTCTGGGCACTGCAGTCACTCTGTATGATTCAGACCCCTTTCCTCTAATGATGGTATTGGATTCCCACTTCAACTGCTGGGTAAGGCTGATTTGATTCCTGCCCCCCAGGTTCCCAGTGTAGATCTTTACTCCCCCACCCCTTGTTCCTCATGTAGATCTTCAGTCACCCCTTCTTCCTTTGCCCAGCAACATTGGCAAATGATGCACCAACGTCCATGGGAGCCCTCCACCACCTGCTACTTCCTCCCTTCCCCCAAGGTATGACTTTTATTATTTGGCAAACTAAGCATGATTTATTTTCAGCGTGAGCAGTAGGCTGCTCCTCCATCCCCAATGAAGACTTTGCATTGAATTCCTGCTTAAACATAGGAATCCCTCCTTGGCCCACCTGCTGTTTATCAGCCAACCTATCTAACAACACTCCTAGAGTAACTCCCATACATGCAGCTGCTAACTTGTGCTTCTTGGAAGAAGGGTAGATTGGTAGCAAACAAATCATCCGAAGGAGGACATTTCAGTATTCTGTGTATGGTTTTCAGTATAGCGTTGGGAGCTGGATGTACAGATTTACCAACCACACAAGCAACAGATTTTGTACGTGGCACTTTTGAGCCAAGAGGGAAACATCTGAATAGAAGCCTACCCATTAATCTCATTGCTTCAAGGCTAAAATGTATATACTGAAAACCAAGGGATTAATGAAGCAATAATACTGTGGTTCCAAATATACAAATAAGACATTCTGTACAAACCCTAAGTAATTAACTAGCTATGCCTTTTTCTGGCCTCACTCTCTCTTTCTCCCTCATCCTTCATTTGTTTCAATTTACAAGTTACACATTTGCACTGCAACACTGGATTTTTTCTCATCCGTATCAATCAGCATGTACAGGAAAGTGTGAAAGAAATGCTCTGAGGAACTGTTTGACTTAATACTAAACAGTTACCTCGGCTATGTCTAAAGGAAGACATTTAGCATGTTTCCAAATGTTTCATTGAAATGGATGTACAAACAGGTGACAAATTTGTGTTGATTAATATGCTCCACATTTCTGAGAGTGTCAATTCTTTGTTTCAAACTGTTCTTTGCTCAAGTGTTATTTATCTGACAAAGAAAGCTTTTGTGGCATTCCTGAAACATAAATCTCCTGATTCGCTTAATCAATAAGCATTACACCTTGTCTAGGGATTTCCATTTGATAGAGAATAAAGATAGTTCATCTAAAACTAGCTTCCCCCTTTACATTTAAGATCATACATTAGTTGCACAGAAATTGATGAAAACCAGTTGCAAGAATCAAAACTGTAGTAGAAGAGAAAAGCATTCTGATGATATTTACAAACTGTCCCAAGAGACTGAAGGTCTCTTCTCGCTTTTTGAAAGATACTTGAAACCACAGTAAAATGTTGCCGTTACATGTAATTCCAGATGACTCGTTTCCAAAATGTAATAAGGTCATTACAAAAAAGAGAGAAATAATTCTTCAATCCAATCTCTTTTTATCCAAGCAAAATTTGGGGATGTTGTGCATAGACTTCATGGAATTATCAGTTATGTTTGGGAAATGCCTGTTGCTACCTAATAAATGAAAATATCATTGTAAAGTTGTAATACAGTTAAAGCCAGGGCAGGGTAGCCAACATGGTGCTTCCAGATGTTGCCTTTGGCTGTACCAACAGGGCTTTATGGGATTTGTAGTCCAAAAAATTCTGGAAGGTACTACATTGGCTACCCCTGGCTTAAGCAAAACAAATATTGAGAATAGATCCAATTTACAGAGGGAAAGATTCCCAGCCAGTCCTGCCATCAGAACTGGAAATGCAACATCGATAGGTCTGACACTCTCATGTTAAAATATGGGCACTTGAAAGCAAAAAAAGGGAAAACTATATTAATAAAATTAATGCTGGCAATGTAAAATAAATGCACATCGTCATGCTTTCGCCAAAATCTCTACCCACATAATTCCATTACTAATTTGATTCAATTAGTTCTTCTATTTGTGTAGACAATATAATAAGGGTCTAATGAAACGTCTGCCCTTTTGCACTGTAGATTCAAATAATTTGGCTTTACTTGCACAGTGAGACATAATGGGTTTAAAGAAGAGGAGGTGCTGCGATGAAAGGCTGAAAATACATCAAATTGTATCTTCATTTTGTCAGGTGCTGCAGGGCTTGAACTTGGGAGTACCTGCACTAATTTCCTGTCCCCCGCACCAATATAACTCCTGATTAGGAGTCAGAAATGTTTGTTGATGCAGCCAGGACACTAGCACCATGGCACCGAATCCTCATAATCTTGAGAATCTAGGGGTTTCAGAGAGCCAGTCCTATGTCACTACTTGTTATGAAACTCCTAGATCTGCTGCACTCTTTCAGTATACCTGCTTGTTGTAGACTGCTGGTCTATCCATCTGTACCAAGGGTGCTCAGAAGATTTTCTGCCCAGCAGAAATTGCACGTGTAGAGTCTGTTTTATGCCAGGAATTCTGGGACTCGCAGTTCTAATCCTCAGGGGCAAAAGATACCAGTCTCTAGTGCCTCCTTACCAAGGTAAGGTTTAGGGTCATGGGACAGAGGACAGAGGAGTGTCAGGGAAGGATTATAGCAAAAAGGGTCAAGGTGAACAGTGCTCTGCTTGCCTCAGGCTCATGAGGGGAAGTGATTGCGGCTAATCTGCACTGTCAGACTACCTGCCCACCAGACTGGCTCCTCCTTGCCTGCCCTGGGTATTTTCCAGCCCTCACAACTGATTGCTCAAAGGACTGAGAATACTCCCTACTGAAAAGTATAAATTCCACTTGCCAATGATAGATTATTCTTTAAATGTTATAAATGTGTTTCTGCTTAATCAAAAATCAACTTGATTCAGGTCACCCAACACATGGACACAAAGCCTTTCTTGAAAAGCCATAGGTACCATCTCTTCCTTCTTTCCCCTGCAGTGACTCCTTCTAGGCTATGTTAGGCCATGGACAAGCCATTAACTCTAACCTCCCTTGAGTTTGTACACTGAAAGGAGTTGTGACAATTGTAAATAATAATCATGATTACTTTTATTAGTTACATTGATTTTGGTATATTACTGTTATGGGCATATTTGTTGAATGAATTGCTGTGGGTTACTCAGTATGAAAATGTCCATATAAATCCCTTTCTCAAACTTCATGACTGCTTCAGAATGAGTTCACTAACTTAGAGTTGATGGTTTTGTCCAGAGCAAGTTCAATTACTTAAGAAATAATCAGCATGGGAAATGAATGCCTACCTTTAAGTAATTTCACTCACCAAGCGATTTGTCTCGGAGAAACGTTCGGCAGGATAAAGAGCCTCTTAATCCTAGGGAAGTTTGCGGCACCAATTGAAAGCCAAGCTTGCCTTATTGATTCCTTGATATGGAGTCTTTGCTTCATGAGTAATGTGTCTCTACTATATAAGCTTGTATAGATTTGACACAAATTAATTCATCAGCCTTAACTTGATGGGTATTGAAATAATTGGTCATAGAGCCTGTATAATAAAAAATAAATAAATGGACTTTCATTACAAACCTGTCAGGGAATGAAGATTCCCACATACCTCTGGGATTACATCTAAATTCCAAAAGCTTGAAGCAATCCAGTTCTGAAGCTCTGAGGATCAATACTTTTAGAATAAGGCTCTCAGGTAAATCCCATCCATATATGTCAGATTAAATCACAATCTGAATGGCAGCAAGCAAATTACCTATTGGGATTCCTTTTGTGTTTAGAACACGGCGCACCTCAGTCTGTCACTGTTTTCCTGCATTTTTAATATTTCTGAGTGTTGGTTCATAACTGTATCTAAGAGGGACAGTTCCCCATGCTACACTAGTAGGGTCATTAATGGGAATGCAAATGCCCAAAAATACATAGCCCAGACCTTAACCCAATCGAAAATCTATGGAGCCGACTAAAGAAACATGTTAGTCAGAAGCAACCGAGCAATAAAAGACAATTAATAGAGGCAATAATTGAATCTTGGTTTCACATTATTGTAGCTGCAGAACTAAAAAACTTGGTTCATTCCATGGGAAGGCTAAAGGTTATCCAACTAAGTATTAACTGACATGGTGAGAATTTTTGTATATCTCATTTTTTCCTAAGTGTTTCACGTTTCTTCTTTATGGCTGCTATTGTTATAAATAATCCTTCATAGAAGCTATTGCAATATGTTCTTCATTAAATTATCTTTCCATTGATAAATAATGTTATGGTATTACTCAAAAAAAAAAAAAGGTGGTGTTATGAGCCATCATTGCCAAAACAAGATGACATCTGATTGGCTCTCTAAACACTCCTGGTTATTTGGCTATAACTTTTGATACAATACAGATACTTAAACAAACTTTGTTGCATTACATTCTTGATTAAATTATCTTTCCCTTGATATATAATTTTATGGTATTACTCCCCAAAAAGTGGTGATATGAGCCATCAAACCTCAGAAATAAACTTTCTCCAAAAGGTTTCCACTCTAGTGTATTATCAGATTTGTTTTTTAAAGAAAATGCATATTAACATGCAACCTAAGTCTATTGGGCTAAATTATAGACCTGTGGGATTTTTTTATGCAAAAGGGAGGCAAATTATCTTACCAGGACTCTATATTTGCAGAGGAAACAGGAACTTCTATGGCCATGGGTGTCTCAGTGCTTTGCATACGTTGGTTCCGGTTTGCATTATATTGTGGAGGACTTTAAAAAACACACATAGGAATTGTAGAGATGGGAGAAATTATGGCCGACAGGCACTGGGAGGAGTGGTCTGTGCCCAAGGAGTTTCATTCCCCCACCTCAAATTTTATTGCCTGTGAATGAGGCAATGAAATGGGGGGAGCATAATTTTGGCTCAGCCTTAGGTCAGAAATATGATGAGGCCCATCGTGCACATCTTGATATGATTTCTGTTTCCTTATTGGGTCTTAAATATTTCTGATGGTGTGCCATGATTGGCTGCAGAGCTAGTCATAATTCTGTCCTCCATTGCAGCTGTTGAGGAAAAAGATTGTAGAGATAGGAAATCCATTGATTTCTACTGGAGTATTTCAGATTATTTCATTTATTTTGTAGACAAAACACTGTGCTGTGGCAGGAGACAGGAATCAGCATATAACATTCCTCCTAGGTCCTACCATACTCCCCACTATCAGCACAAGATAATTGCTTCTCTTCTGTGGATTCACTCCACATACATATTTATTCATAGCATTTCTCTTCCATTTTTCTTTTAAGGATCTCAAGCCAGTATACATTATTCTCTTCTGCCTTTGGTCTCAACTCAACAAGGCAGGTTAGGAAAGATTATGACTAACTCAGGGTCTCTTAGTGAGTGTTACGCATGTCTAAGTGAGGATTTGAACCTGTATCCCCCATAACCTAATCCAAAATTTTAACCACTTCAGTTTAAGAGGGAGACTACCCTGATCCAATAGGTGTATATGATCTGTTAATGTATTTTCACTAGAAAATTGTATTTCTTAAATAATGTCTCCATTCGACCACTTCTCTTTAATCTTCAAGTCTCTGAACTGGATTGAATAGCCATGATGATTTCTATCAAAAGCTGTAATGCTGCTTTTCATGTGCATGTTTCCTAATATACACATTTTTGCCTAAGATGCATATTATTACAAGCTGTCTATTTCCATATAACATACCTTTTTGTAAGTTATATTCACTAAAATATAACTTTTTGTGCCACTTTCCCCTAATGTACAATTTTGTATGTGTTTTTTGGAGAACCATGTCGCAAAATTCTTAGAAGGGTATATTTTGGATCATTTCTGTGTTTCAGTTTATGCTGGTCTATAAACATAATAAAGTGTTGTGATGGTGTTTCAGTTTGTGAATTGATTTTGAAAGTGAAGGTTATACATTTTAAATAATTTGTTTTCCACTCCTATTCTGAAATGAAATTAATGTAATTTTTGCAGTTTTATTTCTAGATCTTATATAAAACGCTAAGTGCATGCATAGTTTGGTACTGCTTCCAATTCCTTGAGTAAGTTTCTTATCTTTTGCTTTCCTCTATATTAAAAATGGTTTAAACCACTGTGCCACTTGGGCTTGCCAATCGGAAGGTCGGCAGTTCAAATCCCTGCGACGGGGTGAGCTCTCGTTGTTCAGTCCAGCTCCTACCAACCTAGCAGTTTGAAAGCACGTAGTGCAAGTACAGTAGATAAATAGATACCACTCTGGCGGGAAGGTAAACGGCATTTCTGTGTGCTGCTCTGGCTTTGCCAGAAGCAGCTTAGTCATGCTGGCCACATGTCCCGGGAAAACTGTCTGTGGACAAAAGTCGGCTCCCTCGGCCAGTAAAGCAAGATGAGCACCACAACGCCAGAGTCGTCCGCGACTGGACTTAAATGTCAGGGGCCCCTTTACCTTTACCTATATTAAAAATGTACTTATGTGCAGTTATAAAGCAGTGTGGTGGTGGAGGAGAGTCTTATTTGACAATGCAAACAACTGTGTGATGCTTTTCCAAAGTTCAGAAATGTTGTGCAAAAAAAAGTTATAAATCCATGCATTTTATCATGCTCATACACACTGCAACAAATGTTCACCCAAATCTATGTACAATCTAGGTACAAGATGATTTTCACATTCTAAATGGATTATTTTCTCCTTTAAAAAACCACATTTTTTAAAAAAAAGTATCTTGGAGAGGCAGAATACAAACACACTAACAATATTAATGGTTGTGCCCATGATCTTTTTTGGAGGCCGGGATCAGGTGCTTTTCAGGAACCCTGCTATAGTACAGTGGTACCTTGGTTTAAGAACAGCTTAGTTTATGAACAACTTGAATTAAGAACGCTGCAAACCCAGAAGTAGGTGTTTTGGTTTGTGAACTTTGCCTTGGAATAAGAACATGTTTCGCTTCCTGTTGAGTGTTCCATTTGTAAATTGAATCCCCCGCTGCTATGGGAAAGCATGCCTTGGTTTAAGAACGCTTTGGTTTAAGAACAGACTTCCGGAACAGATTAAGTTCGTAAACCAAGGTACCACTGAATCTGCATGTTGTCAGTATCATACTAACATTAATCATTTCCTTCCACACCCTCTGGGAAGTAAAATGCACAAGAGAAGAGTCTTGCTGCATTCCCTAACTCAGAGATCAGTGATTTGTGCCTTGTGTGGATTTGTTGTCATGTAACAAGAATCTGTGTTTTCTGCTTTCAATGAAGCATGATTAGCGTGTATGGCAATATGATTGCTTGGCTTTGAAGCTTGAGACTCTGTGAGCGTTTGCATATGCTCCCTCTGGGGTTCTCCCTGTACAGTATACTGGCAACATTTAGGAGCAGTTTCTTTTGTTCACAAAGATCCCACTTAGTCTTCTTTTTTTTTTAAAAAAAAAAAAAGTCTTATGCTGGGACTGGAAAAAATCCAAGAAAACTGCAAAGTTAATTTGTTTCAAGTGAGCATCGAGTCCCTTATGCTTTCTCCATTCATGCATTTCATCACTACTTGAGGACTTGCACTGACTCTTAGCTTACTGTGTGGCAAGTTTATGGGCTAAATAATGGAAGGGGTTTATCTACCCAACTGTTGGCAGACCAAAGTTTCAAAACGAAAGGAAGTTCAAGGATTGCTGTTTGACTCTAAGAATAACCTACATACAGACATACTTTTTAGTTGCTCAAACCATGCTCAAGTCAGCTTAGAGCATGAAAAAAAATACATAACTACAACAGAACAAAAGTAGTCATAAACAATAAATAAAACTTCAAAAGAATATGCAGCCAAACTGAGCCATTTCCACATACATCACAATTTCTAAAATAAAGATACAAAAAACCATAGCAACAACAGCAACAACCCACCTCCAAAACCAAACAACACCTCAGCCCAAGAGTTTGTTCAGCAGCCTCAGCTTTTGTAGCCCCAGTCAGTAAGAGCCCCACCCTCCCAGGCTAGGTGGAAAAAGGCCTGCAAGGCAGGGGGCAGGTCTTCCAGGACTCCCAGCCAAGGTGGCCTCTGGAACAGTCATTCAGACTATGAATGTTTCAAGAGTTCCACAACAGCATTATGCTTTTGAATAACAAAGCAAACTGAAAAGAAACATCAGCAAAGACTCTTGTTGCCACTGCTGGAGTTAACATGGAAGTACTGTACAGGGGCACTTGTATCTCACAAGTGGAAAATGAGAAAGTGCTGAGAGCATGACATTGGGATAGCCAGAAGGCAGCAGGACAGTAAGAAATGAATTGCCACCACAAAAGATGTTTATCACAGTTATGCATCCTTTCCTCAGTCCATAGCAAACTTCAATCCATATGATGTGACACAGTAGAACATGGTGTTACATAGATGTGACAAGGCAGTATCAAAACTAGTGTTCGGGTCTTTTGTCCTCTGTCTGCTTGATTTGAGTCTGGATCCAGACACTGACTAATACTTGAACATGGTACATTGTACCAGAGAAGTCAAGATATAATATCCCATTCAATGCTAGGTCAGCTCTATGGTTCATCAAGCAATGCTTGTTTCCTCAGAATTTCCCCGAAGTTCACCAAAAGGCCATCTTAGAAGCAGGGGTGTTTTCTTATGCAGTGACAATGAAAAAAGCATAACCAGATATGCTATGATTTCATAGTTGATCTGTAATAAAATATTTTCAACAAGCTCAGTGATTTGAATTAGCCTCCAAAGCTTCTCTCAAGTTACTGTAACTTCTTTGGCTTGAAACCAGCCATACTTCATTGTAATCCTTGTGCAAAGTACATATGGGGGGCAGAGTCCCCTCCCAATTTTGTTTGTTTATGAACTAGTATCCAGTCATGTACTTTCTGATCAGAGACTAAACATTATTATGAGAATATGAAATTTAATTAAAGATGAAGTACATATCTTCAAGAATGAATATAAATTATAGATGCATCAATACATAGTATTAATTGACTTGACCACATTATATTAGGTTATTACATTAATTTTTTAACATCAGTAACTTTATAAACTTTTTTGAAGAAAGTTCACAACTTCAAACTGAAATTATTTGTATAGGGATAATTTATGACAAAATTATCATAGGCAGTGTGATGGGAGCATGACACACCCTGTGCATCCTATATGGCCATAGTGGAACCACCAGATACCAAGTCAATTCACAATGCTGGATTCTGGATAGGAAAGACACATGGCAAGAATAATCTCAAATCAGAACAAAAAACAATGCTGGTGATACATGGTGTCAAGGAGGGGGTCGCTTTCCTGAGTCCTCTCTCCAAGCTACTAATCAATCATACCCACACACCGAACGGGTTTATTGGCTTCTTCTCTGGCACCAGCTACAGAACATCAAACAGCAAGTCTAAAACACGGCATGTTTTGTCCCTCCCCCACCAGGTTAACTGGAAGATTTATAGGGGCTGGGGAATGTTGGCAAGCAGCCAGCTCCATCACATGCTCCCACTTTGGGGACAAATTGTTTCCACCTGCCTGTGGTGCCCCACCCAGCAATACTTGCTCACAGGATCACTACTTCATGACACATGAACAAACTTGAACTGTTTAAATAGTACTTGCTGCTAAGTTCACATGTGTAAGACTGCAGTTTTATGCAGATGGTAAGTTTCACTGAACACAGTGGAGCTCACTTTTGAGTAAATGTGCATGGAAATCAGCCTATTAGTGTTTAATGTTTATGCTAAAGATAAAAGCAAAAGAAGTATTTTTATTGGCATTTATACCAAACCTTTCTATGATAAATCACATTCAAGGTGTGCTTTATACAGGTGTGTATAAACAAATTAAACAATTAAACAATCAACCATTAAAAGCAGAAGAATAGAAAGAATAGTGAGCAGAAAAATTTAAAACATATAATCACAGGCTCTGACTAAAAATTGCTTCTTGGAATAGTGCATTAATTAATTTGGAAATACCCGTAGCAGAATTTGTCAATTGTTTCAGGTTTTGGCCAATACAAAAAAGAATTGGAGTCAGTTCCAATCAGAAAGCCAATCTCAGTTTCATTCATTGCCATGATATCTTGTTATCAAAGGTCATCATGTCTGTTTTACATCCATTTCTTCCTCAGATAGGCCTCACTTAAAATAAACTTGGCAAGCAAAGCTTTAAATAAAATTGTGGCTCTGATTTAAAGCCCAGCTGTTTGGAACAGCTATATCATTTACCATTATCCCATTCAAGCATCTTGTGCTCTTTCCTAATTGGCAAACATTTCATCATAGGATTTTTTTCATATTATGAATGTCTAAATTTTGCAGAGCTGTGTGCAAATGGTTTCTCAACATTCTCTACCCTGTTTTAGGGAAGACATCTGGGAAAACATTTCATCAAATGTGTCCAGTGGAGGAAATTCTCTACCAGTTTCTTGAGGGTAGTGCTCACCACAATTTCCTTCCTTTTCCTAATGCTTTTTTTAAAAAAAACTTGTGGCTGGCAAGTGGTGGCAGCAGCATCTGTGCTGGCAACTTGACTGCCATTTTGAATCCTCCACAATGCCCATCATTCCAGGGCACTAAGCAGTAAAGAGGCAGCCACACACACAAAAATGGGTAAAGAATATCTGGAGAAAATGCTGCAATGTGGATTTCAGAGAAATTTCAGCTCAGCTCCCAAAACTCTCACATGGAAGCAAAGGTGATACATTGGCTATGTCCACATTGGCCCTCACAGACAATTGAATTTTAATCCCTGCTTAGTTATGAAATAGGTGGTGCAGATTCCTTTTAGGGAAGATGTTTTCAGGTGAGCACTTCCAATCCACACTCTGGAATCCACTTTCTATTTTTCATTTTTAAGTCCTCTCTTCTGCTGCATGCGCCTACTTAAAATTTAAACAGATGGGCTGACCATAGGCCCATCACAAACCTCCAGGGTAACCCATTCTACAAGTTCATCATGAGGGAAAATGGAATAGCACCATGTTTGTGACTGTAAACAACATGAAGGAGGATACAGAGGTAATAAGTGATTGTTGTGCTTTGTATAGTTGAATAACATTTTTTTTAAAATTGTATGTCACTTTTCCACAAAATAAATCATGCTCAAATGGCTGATGGCATTAGCATTTCAAACATGATAATGTTTGAAACCTTTCAAACAAACACTGAAAAACAATTTCATAAGAACATAGCAAAGCAACAGTAAATACAAAAAACCCCACATTTCTATACTATAAATATAACACGATTACATAAACAACATGTAGCATCCAATAGCAAAAATAACAAGGGAGCTTCACAGCTTCACTTTAGTCCTCTAAACATCCTTCCCATGATGTTGATCACAGTCCCTCTCCTGCAGTAACTTCTTATAATGCTTCCATGGGGCAAAGGGTGGGGTAACATGCACATTAATACCACAGTGTACCCCCCAGAGAAATGATCCGCTTGCATATGAACCTATATGTGTGGTGAAAGTAGGTCTTTACTTTATTATTATTGTAAAAATCACAGTCTTAGTTATGGTAAGTCAGGGTCAAACTATATGGGAAGTAGAAAATCCATGATCTGATCTGCTGGTTTTTAATTATTTGTTTACCACAAATAATTTGGGACCACACTACACAAGATGCCATTCACATCATTAGCAATAGTGTGAATGGCTTTTAAAGTATAGGCATGTATGCATTACATTTATATCCAACCTTTCATGCAAGGAGGTCACGGTCACAACATAGTTCTCCTCCTCCCCATTTTTTCCTCACAGCAACCACATGAGGTAGGTTAGACCAAGAGACTGACCAGCCTGCGGTCACCCCGTAAGCAGTGATTTGAATCCCAGTCTCTCACATCCTAGTCCAAAACTGTGACCACCACAGCAGCTTGGTATGGTTTACCCCAGTACCTATTGGGATCCTGGGACAAAACCCTTTGCCATCCACTCTTGTCCTGATCTAAATGAGGGGACTGCGCTTTCAGATAGATGATCTCCCATTCTCTCTCTTCCCCCACCCACTCTCATGCAAATAGCACATATAGGACTGTGATTTGTACTGGGAGCTTCCAGTGGAAAGCAAAGTGTTTAAAACTGTACCATTCCCCCTAACTCATAATCATTTCACTTCCAATATGGGAATTGTGGTCTATGAGGAGCTCATATTGTACATCTTGACTGTGGTTGGGCTGCAACCAGGATCAGACCATGTGCTGCTCACTGACTGAAGATGCATGGATATTGTAGAAGGCAGTGCTGTTTTTCTAGAAAAAGAGATGCCCAAACGCACCATGAGCGCCTCCCTTGTTCTCTTATAATGGCAACGGTGCCCACCTGAGACATGCCAGAACTGAGTTCAAGTGAGTTTTGGCTGGGGGGGGGGGAGCCCTGGTAGAAGGTGACCCAGGTGGCCATTAAAGCTAGCTCACAGGCCCAGATTCAGCACAAGGAGCTGTACTGTGGATCCAGCCCTAGAGAACACACTTAGGGAGCAGCAAGTAGTGTTTCTGCCAGATACAATCTGCAGTTCAGGATGAGAGAGAAACTTTAAACCTAAGGTCCTGGTTTGCTTTCTACAATAAAGGTAAATGTACCCCCTGACCATTAGGTCCAGTCACGGATGACTCTGGGATTGCTGCGCTCATCTGGCTCTATAGGCCGAGGAAGCCGGCGTTTGTCCGCAGACAGCTTCCGGGTCAAGTGGCCAGCATGACTAAGCCACTTCTGGTGAACCAGAGCAGTGCACGAAAACCCCTTTTACCTTCCCGCCGGAGTAGTACCTATTTATCTACTTGCACTTGATGTGCTTTTGAACTTCTAGGTTGGCAGCGGCTGGGCCCAAACAACGGGAGCTCACCCCATCATGGGGATACGAACCGCCAACCTTCCGATCGGCAAGCCCTAGGCTCTGTGGTTTAGACCACAGCGCCACCTGCGTCCCTTGGGCTTTCTACAATACCCACCCCCAAAATGAGTACCCAAATAAACCTGCTTGTAAAGCATTTTCCAACCTGTTCCATTTTTCCTCATGTAAGTAAGCCGCTAACAAAGATGCAGGCTTAGACTTGACAGATTTGCTCAAGCTCAATAAAAGACTGGTAGATATGTGTGCCTGGTAATCTTATAGGCTTCAACAATATCCAGCAATCTTGCGTTTGACTGATGTAATCCCTCCAGAGTAGCTATAGGGTTAAGAAGTCAATGGAGCTCTGTCAGTTTATAGCAATTGCTGATCTGACTCATTAGAGCCAAGCACGTTTTTCATTGTGCCCAAGAAGCACAAACAAACAAACATGACAC
The DNA here is from genome assembly GCF_964188315.1 of Podarcis muralis. Classification (NCBI taxonomy): domain Eukaryota; kingdom Metazoa; phylum Chordata; class Lepidosauria; order Squamata; family Lacertidae; genus Podarcis; species Podarcis muralis. Next base: position 69,895,257 of record NC_135657.1, read on the forward strand.
ACACGTAGCCTCAAGAATCTTGTGATAAAGCAAAGGTACAGAAAGTCACAGAGAGTGCCCAGGTGCTAGACAAAGCACTTGTGTGTCGGCAAGTGGCCATTTCATGGATCCTAATGTACTTCTACTCCAGATTCTCCATGATGCAAAAGCAATCTTTGAAAATTATTTGGTGGTTGGATGTTAAATCTAGCTTGTCAAATTGCTTGGGATTTTATGAGATCAGTTGACATATTGTCCTGCGAGATAGGAATTGAAACGAATTTATGGCTATTCCAGCAGGCACTTATAATTCTCAGCAGTGACTTCCTTTTGACATGAATAACATATGAATGTGGGTCTTCTCACTTTCCTGGCTACTTCAGCAAGATGATCAGAAATCACGCCCCAACTCCACCTGCTGTAACTCAGCAGAACCAGAACTGAGGTGTTGGTTTGTCTGACCTTGTTGACCACAGCTTTCCTTGGAGAGAGAAACACTTTCTAATAGCTGAGCAGAGGGTCAGGCAGGGTCCCTATGGGTCTAGGCGAAGAACCCAGAACAGGTCCAGATACAGCATCAGGGGGCAAAACCCAGCAGTTGTTTTTGTATTTGCATGTCCAGAGGCAAGTTTCTCAATTCACTTAAAGCAACCTTTCAAAATATCAAGGGCTGCTGCTTTCTTTTCTGACAATCACCCAGGCAGCAAGACAGCCACATGGGCCAGAAGGATATCCCTTGCACCTTGTCCATTGGCTACCATGATTATTACAGGAAATTTTCATTGTAGGATTCTTGAGCTAAAATGTATTTTTAAAAACTCCAAATCACAATAATGCCAAGCAGGCAATCATGTACTAAATATTGTTATGGATCTGGGGTACCATAATCTATTGGTTAATGGCAGAAATTAATAAATGGTAGTATTTAGATAATATTTGGGATATGAAGGGAAGGACAATAAATTCTTGGTTTAGATTATGCAAACCAGCCTAGCCGGGCTAGCTAAGTGCAGAGCATTAAGAAACAATGTACTGGGCCATTAAGGGCAATTGGCAATGCAAAAAGCTATCGTCCCCACCCTCACCCCTGCTCTGAGAAGTGGACAGAAGATTTGGGAGGTTGCCAACATGATGGGGATGTAGTGTTACACAGGAAAATGTACCCCTTTTAAAACAGAGAGACTTGGAGAATGGGAGAGGGAGCTTTGCAAAGGTTCTTGGGAAGAAGAAAGGAGGTGCCAGAACTGTAGACAAAGACCATGCAGGACAGAACCATCTTGGTGGGCTGGGTCACGGGAATGGTATGCAGGATGCTTTGGACTCCGATGCTGCACTGCTGTGCAGAATAAGTCCCTCTCAGTGTGCAATGCTGTGAATTCTCTTCCTCCACCTAGACCCAGGTGTATATAGGTGTAAAATAAGTGATATACCTCAAAACACTATAGTTTCTGACATGCCTGAATTCCAAACAGAACCTCCGGGAATCTTGCTACTGTTTGGCAGAGGTTGGGGGCTGTATGGGCAATCTACCCAGAATATATTTGTATTTCGAGGAGATAGTGATCTGACACGGTTACCCTTCCTGCCTCTCTTTGCTTCCCCCTCTCGATATCTCTTGTTTCTTGTTCAGCTCTTTGATGGCTGTGAACAGCCTTTAATGCCCTAATCGGTGGAAGGAAGTGATAGCGCTAGGTACCCTCACCTTCTTTGATGTTAGACGTTGTTTGGAGAACGTGAGGCACTGGGAGAGGTGGCTAATGAATAATCTGCACATAGCCAGTCGAGCAAGCCATGCAGGCTAACAGGTTAGCTATCTATAAATCAGGTGCTGTTGGGCAGAGTCTGAGAAGCTTGTGCATGGACTGATCAGTCGCAGGACCGCGCAAACCTAAGGCTACCTGGGGAAGTCACTTCGCCACTTCTTGAGGGCTTCCAAGTGGCAGATTGAAGTGCTTGCTTGGTAATGTATATATTGCTTGCTGTTTAGAATAAAATCTTGAATATTCTCACTCACTTGTGTTTTGTATTGCCTCTGAATCTCATTTTAAAGGAACCACCTTGCATTTGGCAAGACAGGGATGGTGCACAACCTTCATAGCAATTTGCATGCTCAGATCCAGAGACCTCCCCCTTAAATAAAGACACATTTGACTCAAATTTTAGTTTTGGTTTTTGGCAGAATTTAGGCCACAACTTTATTGATTACAGAAAAGTGAGTGGTTGCATAGGCTTTGGTTCGACTAGCTCCCTACACCCTTGCAGGTAGCGCTGACCCAGAGCTCTATCAAAGGTCAGCCAAGCATGAACACCTGAGGCAGGTGAAAAGCCTGGGAACAGACTCTGTTCACTCCCCAGATACTCTCCTGGACTCAGGCATGGGCACAACCCCCTTTCGGGGGCTGACCAAACCAAGTTAAGTCCCTGGATTCCTTTAATGGAATATCCTTCACATAGGGATGGCGAGACCATTCTCCCATCGCTATCACATGAACCAGTGCCTATCCACAACCTTACAAGTTGTGACGATTTGCTGTGTGGCAGGAAAAACCCAAATGGCAACAGCCAATCAGCCAAGTGAGGAAAATTCCTGCTGTGCCCCTGTCCCAACGACAGATGACACACGATGGCATAGCAAGGTCAATCGCAAAATACCCTAAAATTAGGGAGAGGTGGGTGGGTGTTCCGAAGCACGAGCCAAAAGAGGAAGCTCTAGGACACATGCAAGGGTTTGTATAGGTCCCTCGATCCGTTTACACTGCACCTATTGGCCAGATTACACCCAGAAACAAGGGACCTACCAATCAGGTGTTGTGGCTATCCAATAGACCCACCCAGGTCTCACCGCAACTCTTTTAGGGAGGCCACGATATATTAGCCGAGTGCTGACTGTGCATCAGGATATGCATACCATATTAACCAACACTTAACAACAACAACAGTAACTTCACACCTCATCAATATGGATTGGAACTACAAGGGCTCCATCACAGCACGCAAACCAACTGAAACAACTAGTTGCCATTTGTTATTTTGTGCTACATCTTGAAATTGCTCGGCAGAGTGGCATTTGGGAACCCCTTGGTGTTTAACAGCTTCTTTTAGAATAGCATATTTTCAAAGAGTAACCTGATATAAAAGAAGGAAAGGGTTTTAATCAGTTGAGTAAGAGTGAATTTCAGCTGGTGCTGCTTTTCTCAGCCAAGCATGACAAGCTCTACCTGCCCAAATTCCCTTTTCTGTTCCACTGTTAAACATCCAGGAGCCTTCTTCCATTTTGCATCTGGTCCCTGTAGTGTTTTACTGTTTCTCTTCTCTGTTTATAGACACCAATTACCGGTGCTACAAAGCAGATTCAACATGCTGCTTACTCAGCAGAATTTCCCTTCCTTATTAATTCCCTTGCTTGAATAGTTTCAGTGGAGCAAGAGTCACAACGTTTCCCCTCCTAAGATCTAGCTGTACAATTTAAATAATAGTTTAAAATGGAAATGAATCATGTGGTGACTTGAGAGGTGTTTGCATTATATCACACACTTAACCAGTAATTTAGCTGGAAATAAGACAAAACAGATGAACCAAACCTAGATTAGTCATAATCAGGTTGGCCCTCAATTGAACTGCATAGGATAACTGTCACTTTAAATGTTTTGGATCAAAGGGCCAGATTTGTAACAAAAGCAGTAATGACCTCTTTCCTTAAATAGCAAGACTATAAGGGAAAATTCTGTTGTATATATGTATATAAGAATCACTTCCTATGAAGTGACTTAATACATAACGACCAGAGAATGTGCAAAAGTCAGTTGACAAATGCACATTACCCAAGGCCTCTTGGAGATTATGCACATTGACTGGAAAATGTGCACAATGCCCTCTTCATGAGGCCTGGTGAATGTGTACAATGGCCAGTTGTTATGATCATTAACTGCTTAGCTTACATTCTCCTTTAGATTTATACTGTACTGTACACAAATGGTCAGCAACATGTTTTCCTGGAGAGCTACTATGGGACAAGAATTGAGGATAGTGCGGAAGTGCTCTTCCCCTCCCCTGCCCCCAAGAGGCAAGTTCTTTTGCCTCAAATGCCATTTCATCACATATTCCCCCCGCCATGCCCAGAAGCCAGATTGCTTCTCATAGACGCTAGAAGTAGTCTAGGCAGCTCCAGTTACTAACTTCCTCTATTCCTGTGTATAATTTTTATTGCTACCTATAAAGAATTTATAGATAATAAGCAAACTACCAATTGAGCATGAGAGTGCCACCTGCCTACATCTTCTATAAAGATAATTAATATAATAAACTTAGCATTCGCCCTACAGATGGCACAGCGCAGAATAGACTTTATATGTATGTTTAATTAGACTACACAGTCCTGTGCTCTATTCAAAATCCCACGGCAGCTCCTCAGCTATTTCATTGATTTAAGATCCTGTTTTGAACTCTTTAGTGGGAGGGGGGAAGTCTCCTTTAGCTTAAATGATGCTTCCTATTCACAATGTATTTTGAACTCTTAAATGAGAGAAATATTCATAACCTGCTTGTCACGGTGCTGTAAACAAACAGAAGCTTTGTTTGATCTCTCTTTGCAGCTTTCGATGTGGCTAATTGTTTTGTTCATCACATTTTTCTTCCTTTCTTCGTTCCTTTGCCACATGAAATTTACACAGCGAATCAGACAGAGAACATTATAAGCTTCATCCCTCAACACAAACGGCCAAAGAGACGATGATCCAAAAAAGCCAAAAATTATACAGGAAGGAAGCATTCCTGGCTGATTTATGCACAAGAATGCAAATAAGCCCCCCCCCCCCCCAAGATCCCTGTTACTAGCAGAGCTCAGGCATTCAATGCTTTTCATTTGGTTTCACTTCTCTTCTCCCCCCTGCTCCTGTTGTCATGGCAACCGATAGACTTCCAGCCCTTAGAAGAAGCTGCCATTGCAGGTGGTTTGCAGATACTGTATTGAGGGGAGGGGAAATTACTCGTACACATACTCGTCAAGGAGATGTCAATAAAAATGTGTTGCTTCTCATTTATGATACTGCTATCTGTAATTTGATTACTTGGGCTTTATGGGGCAGAGTTTACTGCAGCAAAATATATAAATGCATCTCACATCTCTTTCCTGGCTCTGTGTTTGTTTGTGTTTACAGCCTCCTCTATAGTGATCCACTAAAATATTCATCAACATGAACGAATGGGATTGAAATTAAAATAACTTGAAGCATATATGTATTTGTGCAGGCAGGAGTATGCGTCAGATCAACCCGCTCTCACACAAGCACACGTAGATGAGAGAGTGTGATTAATACTTCCTTGTACAATGTTTAAATAAGTATCTTGTTTATCCAAAGACATTTTGGTGACCCAAATCAAAATCCAAGAAATTGATTTTTAAGCATATAAATAATAAAATGCATTGTCAATTTTTGTGTTCCTCTCTCACAATATGAAAACCCCAGTTTTCTTTCAAAATCAACATTGATTTTCTTTTTATTCTCACTTTTAAAAAGCGCATTAGCCTGACTGACAAATGCAGATAATATTCCATGTTATTATAAGAGGACACACATTTGTTCTCTGTACACAAAAGTGATGGGAGTCCCTGGGAGCATTCTGCAAAGGGATAAGAGTGAGCACAGATGGCTGTAACACACTGCATGGTGTGGACATAGCGGTACAATCTTACGCATGTTCATTTGGAAACAATCCCAGTTGTTTCCACTGAAGCATACTGTGCAGCAGTGTTCCCCAGCCCGGTGCCCTCCTAATGTTGTGGACTACAGTACTAGGCTCATCAGTCCCAGCCAGTACAGCCATACTGATGGGAGCTGTAAATGGAAACTTCTAGAAGGTAGCAAGTTAGGGAAGGCTGAGCTTTAAGACTGCAGCCTTCTGTGGTTGTGGGGTCAACTAACTGCTGTGTCATTGCAATGTTCCAAACCAGGATTTTTACGAATTACATGCAACATATTCCCACCTATGCAACTTCAAAACAAGTGTCTAGAAGTGACCCATAGTAAGTTCTGGATAACGACTCTGTCACAAGCACCAGGGTGAGTCCATAGAGCTAGAGCTGGATTTCTATATAACCATTGACTCCCAGAGGAACTTTACTCTGCATCAGCTCTGAATCCATACAGAATGGCAAAGAACACTGAAAACACATATCCAGGGTGAGGAAGTGGCCATTAAAACAAGTGATGCAGTTCAATGTAAGTAAGTGCAGAGTGACTGACATTGGGGTAAAACTTCAATAAATCCTAAATCCACATTTACACTGATGGGCTCTGAGCTTGCAGTGACTGAGCAAGAAAGGGATATTGGGGTGGTGATACCTCAATGAAAATCCTGTGTGCAGCAGCTGCAACAGAAGTGACTGACACGTTAAGGATCATTAGAAAGGGATTGAAAATAAAACTACCAGTATTGTAAAACCTTTACACGGTACAACTGCACTTGGAACATTGCAAACAGTTCTGGTCACTGCATTTTTTTAAATGATCCAGATCTGGAAAAGGTTCAGAAAAGGGCATCTGACATTATCAGTGGGCTGGAGAAACTCTACTGCAAGTCATAATGTTTAGAACATTTCTGTTTAGCAAAAAACATTAAGAAGAGGAAATGTGATAAAGGTTTTTTCAACTTAGGTGTGGGGTGGAGAAGGTGGAACCAAATTTTTTTCCTCTGTCTCAAAAAACTAGATTCGTTCAATAATGTTGAATAAATAGTGGGATATTCAGGAGAAACACAATGCCCACAAGGATAAAGTGATCAATGGCTACTAGTCAATAGTATTTGTTATTTATCATCACAATTGTTATTATTCATTAGATTTGTGCATCTCCTACACCAGAGCCTCTAGGCAACTTACAATATACAAGTAAGTACTACAGTTTAAAATGCACATTTCCAGTGCACTATTATGCAAAGATCTAAAAACAAAAATAAAAGCTCCAATAAACCATAATAAAGCTGTCAACACGAGACAGGATACCTCTAAACCTTAAAAAGAATGACCCTATTAAGACTAATAGAACTAAAGAAAATTACCTTAAACGTCTGAGGGGAAAGAAAGGTATTTGCATGGTGCTGATAGGATTTCACAGAAACCAGCAGGCAAGCATCCCTAGGGAGAGCATTCCATAAATAGGGAGCCACCATTGACAAGTCTGTCCCTTCCCCCCCCCCCATTTTGCTACTCTTCACTCTCTCCATGAAGGGGGCACTCTAAGGAGGACCTCCATAGATAAACTTAAGGTCCAAATAACCACATACAGGAAAAGGTATTCCTTCAGGTACTGGGGTCCTGAGGCATAAAGGTAAAGGTAAAGGGACCCCTGACCATTAGGTCCAGTCGTGGCCGACTCTGGGGTTGTGGTGCTCATCTCGCTTTATTGGCTGAGGGAGCCGGCATACAGCTTCCGGGTCATGTGGCCAGCATGACTAAGACGCTTCTGGAGAACCAGAGCAGTGCATGGAAATGCCGTTTACCTATTTATCTACTTGCACTTTGAGGTGCTTTCAAACTGCTAGGTTGGCAGGAGCTGGGACCGAGCAACAGGAGCTCACCCCGTTGCAGGGAATCGAACCACCAACCTTCTGATCGGCAAGTCCTAGGCTCTGTGGTTTAACCCACAGCGCCACCCACATCCCTTCACCCTAAGGCATGATGATGGTTATATGCTGTGCTTATCCATTCATTCATTTCTTTACGGCATTTATACCCCACTTTTCACAATATGTCTCAATGCAGCTTACAAAAAAAAAAAAAACATGCAACATACAAAACTTAAAACATCAGAAAATAGAGCATTAGAACAAAAATGTACAGAATAATAGAATTGCAGAGTTGGAAGTTTTGTGGTTATTTGTTGCCTTTTTTCAGTGAATACAAGTTCATGGATACAGCACTGAAACACCACACACACAAAAACCTTGATGCAATCATCTGTATAGTCAACAAGCCTGCCTTAAAAACACACACACCCTCCTCAGCTGTTTAATCAAAATACACTGATAATTTAGAGAGGGGTAGACACTAATGAACTGAAAATAGGGAGCTGAAAACTGTGGCCAACATCACATAAGTAGTGTTTTGCATAAAATTCAGAAGAAGAAAGTAATAATGGACGCTTCCTAATGCAGTGTTTCCACTTTGAAAAGAAGCAGTGGAGGCTGGCCTGTTAAGGTGAATGGGATGCTGCTCCACCCACCTCGATGTGCCCTCAGCCAGGCCCTACCTGCCTGCCTTCCTACTTACAACCGGTCAAAGAGGTAACATTGACAGTCAGTGAGGTAATTTCAAACTCCAAATTATGGGGATAAATTCAGGTGAGAGGGAATCTGGAAGTTTCCCTACCTTCTTTCTGAGGGGAGTCTCATAGCTGTCAACTTACAGATTTGAAAATAAGGGACCAGCAGCCTTGAAAATAAGGGACCAGCAGCCAAAATAAGGGACCTGCAGCCTCACCTGTTCCAGGCATTCCAGTCTTCCTGTCCTCCTGCAGTCTGGTCAAACTCATGCTGGGTAGCTTCGAGAACACTGTCCAACCAACTTTGTAACCAGAGGTTCAACTGAATAGAATCTGAATCACATGCACCACAAGGCCTATGCAGCCTCAACTTAAGATCGCTCCCTGGCCTGGCTTTGCACTGCAAAGTTTGCAGCAGCACGTGCAACAAAATGGCATCCAGCATTCAAAAACCTCCTCAGCTTGCATTAACTAGCCACACACAAGGCATGCAAGCTCCACCCCCCAGTCGTTCTAAGACTTCTTATTGGGTGAGCAACACAGCCAAGCAACACAGTTGGAGCCTCCCTCCTCCCTGGCTGGCAGGGAGGGAGGGAGAGGAGCTGCTTCCTTTGAAATTTAAGGGACATCATTTAAGGGACATTTAAGGGACATCTATCAATAAGGGACAGCAGCAGGACATGGCGCTGGAATAAGGGACTGTCCCTTCAAATAAGGGACACTTGACAGCTATGGCGTCTGCACCAAGAAAGTTCCTTTTATTCTTGATGTGTGAACTGAAGCAGGGTGGTGGTTGTTTTGTATGGTAAGCTTAAAGGAAAACAGAACATGTAAATAGGACACTGGTATTTTCGTAAACTCACCTGGGTTTTGCTGCATCAGGTAATTTGGGTTGTGCAAGGATCATTTATTTTAAAAGCCAGTGAGTGCAAAGTCATCAAATGGTCTTAACAAATGAGAGTTATCTTTTTAATTAAATCCAAATAATTCAGTCAATGGATTATCTTTGAATACGTGTTAGAATAATGCTCTTGATGGGAGTTTCATGTGCTCTCTAGGGAAATGTATACCCCAAACCTAAATGGCTCTTTAAATTTACAGTAGCAATGAATCAAGGTCACAGGTCAAAGTCAAGCAGAAGTTCAACTAATGCACAATACTTAAATAATTCGAGGGTTAATCCTTGGCCCCATTTTTTGTCTCTAGAACAATAGACCTTTCACAAACAAGACTCCAGTGACCTCCTTTGGGGTCACTGAAACGCATAAGCCAACTGTTACAGTTAGACCCTCTTTCTAACAGCATTCCCATACAGATTTGTCAGAGACATTCAGTCTATAACAAATATAGTACAGAGGAACACAGACCTGGAACTGTCTTCTGTTTCATTATAAATATATCTGAATGGCTTGGACCTCTGACCCACTCCCTGAACCCTCCCACTCTCCTCTCCTTCTTTTTTTTACTCCTTTTGTTTGCTTTGCCTCCTCAGCATGCTTTTCTTTTATTTTTGTGGCTATACAACCTCCACTTCCTCAGAATACATTCTTCTGTTAACAGTTCCCCTGCATTTCTTACCCTTATGGTGTTACCACCTCACACAACAGCATGGGTCAACAAAACAAAATGCCCTGTGTTATGCTGCCCAGGAACACAGTGCCTTTCCCAAGCATCAAGCCTACAGAGTCAAGCCTACATTACTCTTGGAAGCACATTAAAACGTTTCAACTTCAACCAGGCCCAGTCTAAAACCCTGGAGAGCTGTTGCCAGTCAGTGTGAACAATACTGAGCTAGAGGGAGCAATGGCCTGACTTGGTATAAAGAAGCTTCCTAAATTCCTAAGGCATTTTCTGCAGAACATCACCTAGTCTATTAAGATGTATGCACTGTGGACAAATCAATACATTGCAGACCCAACCAGTAATACTGTGTCCTAGAGCAGTACAGTGGTACCTCGGGTTAAGTACTTAATTCGTTCCGGAGGTCCGTTCTTAACCTGAAACTGTTCTAACCACTTTAGCTAGTGGGGCCTCCCACTGCCGCCGCGCTGCCGGAGCACGATTTCTGTTCTTATCCTGAAGCAAAGTTCTTAACCTGAAGCACTATTTCTGGGTTAGCGAAGTCTGTAACCTGAAGCGTATGTAACCTGAAATGTATGTAACCCAAGGCACCACTGTACTAGAGTGTGAATAGCCAATAAACTCCAGATTCTGCAAAATCTCACCCATGACCTGCTAAATCCCTTGGCTCCTCAGGGTCTGCCTGATTCTATAAGGATCAATCCCTAGTCTTCCTTACTCTGGATCCACTACTGGGTCAATATAGGGGGTAGGGATGGAAGGCTCTCTCCATTTTGGCTCATTCAGTTTCTCATTTCTCCAATATTCAATTCTCCACAATTCTGCAGCAATTTGGGGGGGGGGGATTAAAGCTCATGGAAATTCTTCAGCGTTTTAGTTCATTTTCTCCTAATGAACACATTTCTCTGTGCAGTTTAATGCATTTGTATGTTATTTTCCCTCATGTACAAATTTTTGAAAACGTTTCATCAGAGAACTGCATACAACATTCAGATAAGTGCAACGTCTGAATGTTGGCTTTGGTTCTCATATAGTTTCAGGAAATGCATATCTGATCAATTTGCCTTTAAAAGTGAACTGAATCAAATTTCTCCCCCACTCCTAAAGGGAGAAGCCTTTTAAAAAATCTGAAGTTGGTAGCCCTGGTGGATGGTCGTGTTTCATGTTTGAAGGTTAACTCAGATGGGCGCTCCCCTGGTATGTTCCAAATTTATGAATGTTTAATAATTTCATACCACAGTGGATCCAGGGCACTGATTTTCTAAACTGAACAATTTGGCCTCATGAGAAACCCATTTGTCTATGTAATGGGCATCACTTAGTCAAACAGAAACAGAGAATGCTGCCTTATATCTCTTACATCATATATCTCTCTAGCTGAGTTTTGCCTACACCAGATGGCAGTGGCATTCCGGAGTTCCAGACAGGGGAATTGTCAGGGATTGAACTTTGGCTGCGTACATTGAAAGCAAATGAGAATCCTGGGAACTGTAGTTTGTTAAGGTTAACTATAGTTCCCAGGATTCTTTTGTGGGGGGAATAATGTGCTTTAAATGTATGGTGTGTACACAGTGCTGGTTTGGCAACCCTGCATGATTGTCACCTTTTCCATACTGGGGGATTCAGAAGTAACCCAAGTTTACAAGGGTGTTATGTTAATCCTTAAAAACCAGCGAGAAAAAGGTGGCAGGCAAGCAAACAAACATGACATGTACATATTTTAAGGTGATACACAAACTATAAGCCAAATACTGAGTGAATTACATTGGGGGTAGAATCTACAGCTGACACCCTACATACTGGCAGTGCTGGTTGAGTTCTATAACATGGATCACGTAGGCTTCTATGGAGAAGATTATTTGCAGTACAGAATGAACTGGCAAAGCAACTGAATGGGGTTTTATGTATCTGGAAGTAACTAACCTATGGACTGAGCCCTGGCAACTATTCCACTGCTATCAATCTATCTAGCATTGTCAGGGGCAGAGATGCATTGCATGGTTTCTGTGCTGCCACTTAGTAGTCCCCTCCCCCCGCCTCACCGGATGCTTAGAATTCCATATATTTGGGGGGATAAAACTTTCAATAGTCCCATTGACATCAGAGTATGTCAATAATTCAGTGTATTAGTTGGATGCAAATACTGCACAATAAGATTTGGCGGGGGGTGGGGAGAGAACTGTAATTGACTGAGCCCATTGTTGAACTCCAGGCTGAACCTCCGACCTCTTACTTTGGAGGGACACAATAGGCTTTGATATGAGATGGTGGGAAACGGACTTAGAGGCTCATTTCACATTCAGCTGCAATTCATCAGCTTGGCTGGGACTTCTAGCAGCTTTAATGACCACTGCAATTGATGGTTAAATCAATTTGTGACGGTGACAGCATGGCTGGCCTCTAGACTGTAACAATCCGGGATTACAACTGGCAGAAAGGACCCTGTTATTCAGATGTGCGTGGTTTCTCCTCAGCTCTGAGTGGGAAGAACAGTGGGACAAAGTCTGTCACAAAATGAGGTCTGTGGAATGTACACATTCACTACAGTTGACTACACATTGCCACTGACTCTTTGTGAAATGATGGAGAGCAGGGCTGGGTATTTTTTAAGAGCATTGTTAAAAGTAAAAATATACAGTGTAGAACAAAAGGATCTGATATTTAGCCATATCCTTTGGGAGGTTGGCAAAGCAGAAGAAAAAAATCATTCTGGGCCGAGTGGGTGGTCCCTCTCTCCCCCTACTCTTCAGCCCCCTCCTTCTCCCCCAATAAGTATGAGGATTATAATAAAATAGAGCAGGGGGGGAAGGGGAATCAACAGAAAGCAAATGAAAAACAAATATTCTTCTTTCACAGAGCTGCCAGGGCAAGGAAGAATTGCTCCCTCTCCTGTTCCTAGAGAAAAGCACAATTTTTAAAGTCACATGCCAATTAATTGTCTGTTACATCATTATGATTATTAGTTTACAACAACAATGAAAGCAGTCACATTGTGTTACAAATAAATTGTGGCATTGTGCACACAGCAAGTCCAAGATGTGATGCTAATTAAAAATCAAATTATGTGTTCTGGAAATCTTTACTTTCTTTAGGCTGCAATCCTAGACATGCTTAAAAGGTAAAGGGACCCCTGACCATTAGGTCCAGTCGCGGATGACTCTGGGGTTGCGGCACTCATCTCGCTCTGTAGGCCGAGGGAGCCGGCGTTTGTCTGCAGACAGATTCTGGGTCATGTGGCCAGCATGACTAAGCTGCTTCTGGCGAACCAGAGCAGTGCATGGCAACCCCATTTACCTTCCCACCAGAGCAGTACCTATTTATCTACTTGCACTTGACGTGCTTTTGAACTTCTAGGTTGGCAGGAGCTGGGACTGAACAACGGGAGCTCACCCTGTCTCGGGGATTCGAACCGCCAACCTTCCAATCGGCAAGCCCTAGGTTCTGTGGTTTAGACCACAGCGCCACCTGCGTCCTGGGAATAAATCACACTGGATTTATTTTTGTGGAAGATTGTGCTATTAACATATTTAGACCCATGGAGTACAAAGAGTACTAATGAATACAAAGTCATGTTATGATAAGGAGCAGAAAATTATCGTTAGTATTTTAAAGTTTATGGCAGAAGAGTTGACAAGCCAATGTCCATTTGTGAACTATCTTCCTTAGGTGCTCTCTGTGGTCTGCATAGGGGAACTGCTAACTCAATGGGTTGGATCCCAACTTATATCACAATCCTATGAATGTCTATCCAAAAGTAAGTCCCACAGAGTTCATTGATGCTTCCTTTGAAGAAAGTCCATGTATAATTGCAGCCACAGCCATGCATCAAGTAGATTAGGGATAGGGAAATCATGCCTGCCAAATGTTACTAGACTACAGCTTCCATCACCATTGGCCATGTTGGTTTGGCACTGTCAACATTTGAAGAGCTCCACATTAGAGTAGATCCACTGAAATGACTTTTAATGTATTTTAATGGGTATGTTCTAAGCATGGCTAAGGCTGGACTCAACTCATTATTTTGGAAATTGGAGCCAATTTGTATATTATATATTTTTCCAGGGAAATGTTTCTGCTCCACATCAAGGGCTAAAGAGGAACCACATATTATCCCTCAGGGAGCAGGATTTGATCCAGGAGTCAACACTTGTTGGTTCCTATTTTGAATGTTATAAGATAGGGGGGAAGGTAAAGGACCACTAGACAGTTAAGGCCAGTCAAAGGTGACCTTTTAATATTCTGTAAACCGCTTTGAGATTTTTCTTAAAAATGTAAAGTGGCATAGAAATAATAATAATAATAATAATAATAATAATAATAATATCAGGTGCAATGCTCATCTTACTTCAGGCCAAGAGAGACGGTGTTTGTCCACAGACAGCTTTCCAGATCATGTGGCCAGCATGACTAAACCACTTCTGGTGCAACAGGACAACGTGACGAGTGCCAGAACGCATGGAAATGCCGTTTACCTTCCCTATTTATCTACTTGCACTGGTATGCTTTCAAACTGGTAGGTTGGCAGAAGCTGGGACAGAGCAATGGGAGCTCACCCCGTTGCACAGATTTGAACCCCCAAACTTCCAATTGGAAAGTCAAGAGGCTCAGTGGTTTAGAACACAGTGCCACCCGCTCCCACAAATTACCTTGAATGTTATATATGCCCAATATATGTGCTCTCATAGCAACAAAGTAAGGTGCTTTCTGTAGTCTGCATAGGGGAACTGTAACATCTAAACCAGCTTAAATATATATATTTCCAGAAAGTTTATTACTAAGTAAATATGTTTAGAACTAAATGGATCTGTCCATTTTATCTTTCTTGGTTTCTTGTTTTTCTGATTTGAAGAAGAAGAAGAAGAATTTGGATTTGATATCCCGCTTTATCACTACCCGAAGGAGTCTCAAAGCGGCTAACATTCTCCTTTCCCTTCCTCCCCCACAACAAACACTCTGTGAGGTGAGTGGGGCTGAGAGACTTCAAAGAAATGTGACTAGCCCAAGGTCACCCAGCAGCTGCATGTGGAGGAGCGGAGACGCGAACCCGGTTCCCCAGATAACAAGACTACCGCTCTTAACCACTACACCACACTGGCTCTCAGTTTCAGTTCTCCACATTTCTGCAGCAAAATTCGATATTTTTTTAATCCTCATGAAAATTCTGAAACATTTTAGTGTGATCCCCCCCCCCATAAACACATTTTCTGATACGGTTTTGATGAATGGACACATTTTTGCAAGCAATTTTCCCTACTATAATGCATTTTTGTAACCACCGTGTGATTGGAAAACTACATCACAAAATTTGGATAATTGTGAACTTTGAAGGATTGCTGTATTTTGCTTTGCATATTGTTTCATAAAGTGTGGATTAGACAGGATTGTTTTTAACTGTGAACTGAATAGAATCTTCCCCAAATCATTACAAACAACTCTAACCTTGTTGTATGTAAGTACCATTTAAATTACAGTGGTGCCTCGCAAGACGAAATTAATTTGTTCTGCGAGTTTTGCCGTCTTGCGATTTTTTTCGTCTTGCGAAGCACGGTGTCGAAAAAGTTTTGGAAAAGCTTCAAAAATCACCAAAGTCTTCAAAAACCTCAAAAAAGGCTACCACACCGCGTTCTATGAGTTGCTCCTCGAAGTCAAGTGTATTAACAGTGTTAAGAAAAAGGAAACAAACTTGCAATACGTTTCCATCTTGCGAAGCAAGCCCATAGGGAAAATCGTCTTGCGAAGCAGCTCAAAAAACAAAAAAACCCTTTTGTCTTGCGAGTTTTCCGTCTTGTGAGGCATTCGTCTTGTGAGGTACCACTGTATTGGGGTTACTTAGAAATAAAGACTTCCCTTGGGATTAATGTATATCAGGAAAAGCAACATAAGGGCCATGTAGTACAGGTATGTACAGTACTTGCATCATAGGAGCCTACACAACACAAAACACTGTTGCTGTATGCAGGTTTTATTTTATTTGTTTTTTATCTTATATTTTGGAAATGTACAGCCAGGTTTTTTGGGGGGGGCAAGAGAGTGGGGCCCTAAGCTGTAGCTTGTTTAGTCAATCCAGCGCTGCCTGCAGCATACATTTGTGCCACCACAATGAAAAACAGACAAGCCAACAGGAGAGACCAAAGAAGCTGTCAGGAAGGAAGTTGGGCAGAGACAACCCACTCTAGGCACCATGCTCTTTGGTTAGAACAACCCTTCATGCTTGCTCTTGTTTCTCGCTGCAGCTTTGGTGGTGGTAACAGACAGGGCTCAGAGGCACTGGAAGGGCTTCACAGAGACTAAGGGCAGCATGCCACCTCTGGATTGCCCACGTGTGATTTAAAACAGATATTGGCTAGCATTCCACAAGCAACTTTAGATGCATGCAGCATGCAACAGTTGGGCACGCTCAGTGAGTTTTTTGTTTGTTTGTTTGTTTTACTTTTATACTTTGAACGGCAGGCGCTGCCTGCTGTATCACAAGCTCCTTTTTTGAAACACCGCTCAGTGTCAAATGGAGTTGGCCAAATGGTGTTGGGAAAAGGGGCCTATTTGAGAAATACAGGTTCAGTGTCTAGAATTAAGTCGGCCATCTTTTGATCCCAGCCAGAAGGTGGCTGCTAATCCCTAAATCAGTAATAAAAATAACCTGCACTTCCCTCTTTCACAAATAGTTCCTCAGCTTATAGATCCTCAGGGCTGTAAGTTCAGTACCGAGAAACCGTTGTGTGTTTAAATGATAAGCACTGGGGATTGTGAACTGGGGTGAAGTGGAAGAGAATGAATGTATGTATGCCACCAGTATTTTCTTGCTGCAAACATAAAGATATATAACTACTGCTATAGGAGTTGTAAATGTGTAGATATTACAAGTAACTAACCGTACAGTTAGTTTTATATGGTACATTATTATGCTTTTATGTTTGCAGTTCTTTATTCACACATCTTTTTATAGCAGGCAAGAGAGAAAGAGGACCCAAAGGAATGAAAATTAGAGGATTCAACTCATTGACCTATTAACACAAAAAACTTTATTCACATCATTAGGTGAAGCATGAGATTGGTAACAAATTCTGGCATATACAACAAATGAAATATTGCAAACAATATACCATATGGTTCCTTGAAGGACACAAATCAGCCAACTGGTAGATGTGTTAATTTCTGAAGTTTTTCCTCAAATTGAAAATGTATCTTCAAAATGTAAAGAGCAAGGTAAGAACACACACACACACAAAATTTCCCCCCTTCTAATAATATGTCTAAGCGCTGAAGAAATATCTTTACTGTACTTGCAGGAAGAAAGATTTTAGCACCAGGTTCAAACCTTGCAGACAGATCATGAAAAGAAGGAGGTATGGGGAGCTACTTTGTTCCTATAACAACTTTGCTAGGTAAGTGAGAGAGGGGGGGGAAAGAACCCGAAGGGCAGGGGAGGCAGCTTCTGCACTTTCTGCTGAATAAGCATTTCTGAATTTTTCAGTAGCATGGACAATATTTTCATGGTGAAGCCCTTCCAGAAACTTACAAAATGGAGCTTACCTGAATTAGCATTAAATACATCTCTTAACAGCAAAAAGGCATGTGTTTGTGTGCAATGTGAAAAACACTTGCTACTGCCAATCTTAGAGAGATAGGAAAATTGATAGATGGATTTTAAGGCATTGAGTACAAAGCCCTTTAAAAAATGTATCTTTACTTTTAAACATTTGAATGTTGAATTGCTTACACTCAAGATAAAGGTCTACAATATATTTCAATGAATAGTTTGACAAGGAAAAATGCTGCAAGACTTTCATTACAGGTTATGTGTGTTTAACATAGTGGCAGGGGCACTCACGATCCAGATTCTGTTCAATACAGCATTTGAGCCAAGGCTGAGGATGCTTGAACTTTAGTCTGTTTCAGTAAACCTGGTTCAGTTCTAGACTACTTGGAGTAATAACAAGTTAAAGAAATGCCATTGATCTAAAAGAGCAGAGGGCCTCACAGTCTTGAATAAGGAGGCAGGGATTTCTGCCGAGAGAATGTGGCTCCACCACCTCTTAGTAAGCATGAAATATTTGCTAAACATATCTTTATGGGAAATAATTATTGTCTAAATGTATATGAAGGAATGGGTGTGGGAGCGAGAGTGTATATATTAAGGGGAAAGTTATAAACCAAAATATCTCTTTCGCACTATTCTTCTGCTGTCCTTTTGCCCACTGAAATCTTGGGAGTGTAAAATAAATAAATATTTGAAGTGATTACCATTATCTAAACCAGATGTTCTGCTCTTTTAGGAGCTTATTGGGATAACATAAGATCCTGGCATTTAAATGCTGGCAACACTTTAGAAACTGTCACTTTCCAAGTGGTTTCACTGTTTTGATTTCTGTGGCCCAAATCTCGCATACAGTTACCTCACAACTGCCATGTGAATCAGCCTTCTGCTACTACTGCCCATGAAGAAATACCACATTCTAAGAAGTGGGACTCGGCAAAGTGGATGGCACAGTGAAGTCATTGCCCAGATGGATGTTCAGTTCAGCAAACAGTACACAATGATTTAGTCCCCTCATCTGTACAACCTTTTCATGCGATTGAATGTGAGGAATGTCTGCTCATAATTTTGACCAGAATGGCTCTAAAGCCATCAGTAAGGAAGCTGTGAAAAAAAGAATTGTTCCTTTGAAGCTGCTTTCTACCAGAAGACCACCAGAAGATAGAATCCTTTTGGGGCAATCTTTCTGATTCATCAGGATGATTAAACCTTTACATCAGTACTAGCCAACAGGATTAAGATACTTTTACACATACTAATAGCCCCAGACCAAGCTGATTTTGTTCCCTGTTGAAACATCACTTAACCAATCAGAAAACTTTAAAACATAATCAAAAATAGTAAATGGGCAGTCCTTGGCAGTCATGGCCTTGGACATCCTCAAGGCCTTTGTCTGCCTGGAATGAGAGTACTTGCTGGCATTCCTATCTAAAATGCAATTTGGCCCCAAATTCATATAAATTTCAAATAAATCTACTCCAAAGTTTATGGAACAGTAAGAATAAACAGTATAGATTCATCCCTGGTTGCGATTTAATGGAGGAAAAAGCAAGGCTATCTGCTCTCTCTATCAGTTATTTGACTTTTATAACAGAAATACACCAGTATCAGACCAAGAAATACGAACTAGGCTAGGAAACTTACAAATCCCTTGGCTGCTACTCCACCAAATCCACACTTTTAATATCTACAAGCAGGACAGGCCCAGGAATAACATCCACAATCTATAAAATTCTAGTCAGTGCAACAGTTGATTCACTTGACCCTATTAAACATTAATGGGAATGTTATTTTGGCTCTGAAATTGACCGAGGTCAATGGAATAGACTTTGCACAAAAAGAGCCCCTTTAAGTCTTATTTTGGTGAGCAATCGAGAATAAACCCTAAAACGCATATGTAGGTGGTACCTAACCCCTAGCAAGCTGGTGATGATCCATTGTGGTGCCTCACCACATTGCTGGAGGAGCTGTCCCACACCCAGTACATATCTCTACATGTGGTGGAAATGGACAACAATCCAGCGTTCCTGGAATTTGATACTCCAAAAAATTAATAAAATAACAAAACAACAATTGGAAGTCATAACAGAATTGTTGTTGTTGTTTAGTCGTTTAGTCGTGTCCGACTCTTCGTGACCCCACGGACCAAAGCACGCCAGGCACTCCTGTCTTCCACCGCCTCCCGCAGTTTGGTCAGGCTCATGTTTGTAGCTTCGATAACACTATCCAACCATCTCATCCTCTGTCGTCCCCTTCTCCTTGTGCCCTCCATCTTTCCCAACATCAGGGTCTTTTCCAGGGAGTGTTCTCTTCTCATGAGGTGGCCAAAGTATTGGAGCCTCAACTTCACGATCTGTCCTTCCAGTGAGCACTCAGGTCTGATTTCCTTAAGAATGGATGCGTTTGATCTTCTTGCAGTCCATGGGACTCTCAAGAGTCTCCTCCAGCACCATAATTCAAAAGCATCAATTCTTCGGCGATCAGCCTTCTTTATGGTCCAGCTCTCACTTCCATACATCACTACTGGGAAAACCATGGCTTTAACTATACGGACCTTTGTTGGTAAGGTGATGTCTCTACTTTTTAAGATGTTGTCTAGATTTGCCATCGCCTTTCTCCCAAGGAGCAGGCGTCTTTTAATTTCGTGACTGCTGTCACCATCTGCAGTGATCATGGAGCCCAAGAAGGTAAAATCTCTCACTGCCTCCATTTCTTCCCCTTCTATTTGCCAGGAGGTGATGGGCCCAGTGGCCATGATCTTCGTTGTTGATATTTCTTCCGGCGATCTTAATTCCGGCTTGGGATTCATCCAGCCCAGCCTTTCGCATGATGAATTCTGCATATAAGTTAAATAAGCAGGGGGACAATATACAGCCTTGTCGTACTCCTTTCCCAATTTTGAACCAATCAGTTGTTCCATATCCAGTTCTAACTGTAGCTTCTTGTCCCACATAGAGATTTCTCAGGAGACAGATGAGGTGATCAGGCACTCCCATTTCTTTAAGAACTTGCCATAGTTTGCTGTGGTCGACACAGTCAAAGGCTTTTGCATAGTCAATGAAGCAGAAGTAGATGTCTTTCTGGAACTCTCTAGCTTTCTCCATAATCCAGCGCATGTTTGCAATTTGGTCTCTGGTTCCTCTGCCTCTTCTAAATCCAGCTTGCACTTCTGGGAGTTCTCGGTCCACATACTGCTTAAGCCTGCCTTGTAGAATTTTAAGCATAACCTTGCTAGCGTGTGAGATGAGTGCAATTGTGCGGTAGTTGGAGCATTCTTTGGCACTTCCCTTCTTTGGGATTGGGATGTAGACTGATCTTCTCCAATCCTCTGGCCACTGCTGAGTTTTCCAAATTTGCTGGCATATTGAGTGTAGCACCTTAACAGCATCATCTTTTAAAATTTTAAATAATTCAGCTGGAATATCATCACTTCCACTGGCCTTGTTATTAGCAATGCTTTCTAAGGCCCATTTGACTTCACTTTCCAGGATGTCTGGCTCAAGGTCAGCAACCACACTACCTGGGGTATACGAGACATCCATTTCTTTCTGGTATAGGTCCTCTGTGTATTCTTGCCACCTCTTCTTGTTGTCTTCTGCTTCTGTTAGGTCCTTACCACTTTTGTCCTTTATTATGGTAATCTTTGAACGAAATGTTCCTTTCATATCTCCAATTTTCTTGAACAGATCTCTGGTTTTTCCCATTCTATTGTTTTCCTCTATTTCTTTGCATTGCTCGTTTAAGAAGGCCTTCTTGTCTCTCCTTGCTATTTTTTGGAAATCTGCATTCAATTTCCGGTATCTCTCACTATCTCCCTCGCATTTTGCTTGCCTTCTCTCCCCCGCTATTTGTAAGGCCTCGTTGGACAGCCACTTTGCTTTCTTGCATTTCCTTTTCATTGGGATGGTTTTAGTTGCTGCCTCTTGTATAATGTTACGAGCCTCCATCCATAGTTCTTCAGGCACTCTGTCCACCAAATCTAAATCCTTAAACCTGTTCCTCACTTCCACTGTGTATTCATAAGGGATTTGACTTAGATTGTATCTTGCCGGCCCAGTGGTTTTTCCTACTTTCTTCAGTTTAAGCTTGAATTTTGCTATAAGAAGCTGATGATCTGAGCCACAGTCAGCTCCAGGTCTTGTTTTTGCTGACTGTATAGAGCTTCTCCATCTTTGGCTGCAGAGAATATAATCAATCTGATTTCGATGCTGCCCATCTGGTGATGTCCATGTGTAGAGTCGTCTCTTGTGTTGTTGGAAAAGAGTGTTTGTGATGACCAGCTTGTTCTCTTGACAGAACTCTATTAGCCTTTGCCCTGCTTCGTTTTGAACTCCAAGGCCAAACTTGCCAGTTGTTCCTTTTATCTCTCGACTCCCTACTTTAGCATTCCAATCCCCTATTATGAGCAGAACATCCTTCTTTGGTGTCACTTCTATAAGGTCTTGTAAGTCTTCATAGAATTGGTCAATTTCAGTTTCTTCAGCACCAGTAGTTGGTGCATAAACTTGGATTACTGTGATGTTAAAAGGTCTGCCTTGGATTCGTATCGAGATCATTCTATCATTTTTGAGATTGCATCCCAGTACAGCTTTCACCACTCTTTTGTTGACTATGAGGGCCACTCCATTTCTTTTACGGGTTTCTTGTCCACAGTAGTAGATATGATAGTCATCCGAACTGATGCCCAAGATGTCAATATTTATTCTTGCCATCTCATTTTTGACCACATCCAACTTACCCAGGTTCATGGTTCTTACATTCCAGGTTCCTATGCAATATTTTTCTTTACAGCATTGGACTTTCCTTTCGCTTCCATGCATATCCGCAACTGAGCGTCCTTTCGGCTTTGGCCCAGCCGCTTCATCAGCTCTGGATCTACTTGTACTTGTCCTCCGCTCTTCCCCAGTAGCATGTTGGACACCTTCCGACCTGAGGGGCTCATCTTCCAGCGTCATAACTTTTATATGCCTGTTGTCTTTGTCCATGGAGTTTTCTTGGCAGGGATACTGGAGTGGCTTGCCAGTTCCTGCTCCAGGTGGATCACGTTTGGTCAAAACTCTCCACTATGACCTGTCCATCTTGGGTGGCCCTGCACGGCATAGCTCATAGCTTCTCTGAGTTATTCAAGCCCCTTCGCCACGGCAAGGCAGTGATCCATGAAGGAGCATAACAGAATTAGCTTTGTTAAATATATTTAATATATTTAAAAACAATCTGGATTTACATAATAAATGATGAATAAGCCTTTTATTACAAGTGAAGAGGTGCTTCATAACCAGACAATGGACAGACCTTTTTGGCACAACCATAGACAGTTTGGGGAAAAGACCTCCTTGAGAGATTACCAAATAAACTACAGTTAACTTGTGCTTAGATCAAGAAAGATGGCTTTACCCTGGTGTGGTTTAATTTCATAACATATGCCAGTATTCTATAAAATGAACAATCTCCTCCATCAGCATTTGTCTCAATCTGTTTCTCCATACATGTGAGTCAGGAGAGGCTGTGCATGATCAGGACCATAGCCTGGGTACAGTGGTGGGCTGGATGAGAGCCAATAAGCTTGAACCCTGGTAAAATGGAGTCACTGTGGTTGGTGGTGCACGTGCCTGGGAGATTAATGAGAGAGACTGACACACCTAGTTGATCTAGATCTAGTTGAGATTCCTGCATTGCAATAGGTTGCACCAGATGACTTGGGGTACCTTCCAAGTCTACAATTCTATGATCCGATACCTTACCAAAGAAGGCATTTGACAACCAGGGAACCACCACTGAAAAGGCCCTGTCATGGGTCACCACCAACCAGGCATCCCCCAGTGGCAACACCAACGACAGGTCATCCCTTGCTGATTGTAGGGCCCAAGATTTAGAGACAATTAAAATGCATATTTATAAAAACAGGGGAGCATTTAAAGATGTGATTCCTCCCACCTGCAGTATGAAGTGGTACAGTCCATTTTATCATCTCAGGCTCTTTTCATTCTGCAGAATGTGTATACCAGATTTCATAGTGTCCCACATCTACAATCTTACATGTCAGTGATGCTTACTCTTGAGTAGATATTTCTAGGATTGCACTTGTAATAGACCCATTTCAAATATTGTCTTGTGACTTGAAATGTCCAGCTGGGGGAAGATTTAGGGGGAGAAATCCTCTTTGTACACAGCTTTAAAGGAAATCTGTTCATATATAAAGCTGCAGGCTATTCAGTGATTAGTCAGATTTGGGATCATATAGAATATATGGCATAAGGTCATAACCTAGGAAGGACCCTTTGTAATAAAAAGCAGTGATTACTTTTTAATATCTTCAAAGGATTCCATTTTTGCTGCTGTATGTGAGTACGTCTGCAAAAAAGGGGGAGAATGAAAAACATATATACTGTCTGGCACTGGTTGCCATGGCAGCCAGCTGAAGTACAAGGAGAAGTGGAGAATCTGACTTCTTTGGTAAAGTAATGAATTTAGCATCTACTGGGACAGAAATGGATTTTCTGTCACAGCCTGTAAATCACCGACAGGAAACTCACATACTGTAGATCTTTGGGAATGCTTTAAATCCGCTTCTGATGTAAGAAAAATGTATCAAAAATTATCTCCTGGGGTTGTGTCCTCTCATTCTCTCTCTCACTCTCTCACCACATCAACAATCTTTCAAAATTTAATGAAGTGGGTATTTACTGCTGGATAAAGAAGAGAGAAGAGGTTTCAACATGTCTGTAGAATATGTGAAGATGAGATGCATTGCCCTAGCCTTGGAGAATAAGGAAAGGTAGCTCTGATGGATGAAGGAAAATATATGCGGTGGGGGGGGGGTGTCTCAGCCAGTCTGGGTCTCCTAACCATCAACAGAAGTTGATGCTCCATGGCTGTAAGATGAGAAAGCATAGAGGTAGGAATTGAGAAATGAGACACAGAGCGACTTGTGGGGAAGTGATATGCATGCATGTGTCAATCAGCCTTAAGATTTGCTACATCGGCAAATAAGCATATAGGACAAGTATGTGTAGAGCTTCACAAACAGGCCAGGAGACTTTTGCATCTGCCCTTTCCAACATAAAAAGATGTTTTAGTAGTTTTCAAAGAGTCTTATTCCCATCAGTTCCCACCCGAGTTCTATCAGTTGTTGGGCGTATGAAGGGGTTGCCCCAACCATCACCACACCATGTGTGCTGGCCATGCCCCCTGGCCAATGTATGAGAAGGTTCAGTCTAAAGGGGCAGCTTTTATATGTGTAGGGCAGGGGTCAGCAAACGTTTTCAGCAGGGGGCCGGTCCACCGTCCCTCAAACTTTGTGGGGGGCCAGACTATATTTTGGAGGGGGGAAATGAACGAATTCCTATGCCCCACAAATAACCCAGAGATGCATTTTAAATAAAAGGACACATTCTACTCATGTAAAAACACCAGGCAGGCACCACAAATAACCCAGAGATGCATTTTAAATAAAAGGACACATTCTACTCATGTAAAAACACACTGATTCCCGGACCGTCCACGGGCCGGAATTAGGATCCAGCCCCGGGCCTTAGTTTGCCTACCCATGGTGTAGGGTTTCCAGCATGGGGACAGGAACCCCAGACAATCAAATGTCCTATCCCATGAATGAAGCTACACCCATCAGACTGGCACTGGTCATACAATGGCTGGTGTGCATGACATGAAGGGTGCAGGGTTATCCCTGATTGTTCCTGCTGGTCCATTCACTTATTCAGTACCTACAAGTACCAAGCTCCTGAATAGGGCTCTGATAGGTAATAGATACGTTTCTGCGTAACTAAGAATTAAATAGAGGCTCAGTCCACAAAGGAACCACTTCTGCTTGGTTCAGTCCTGCACCAAGTAATCCAAGCTTGTGCATCTTTTCAGCATAGAGAAGGACCATAACTCAATGGCAAAGCATCTGCCTTGGATGGAGAAGGTCCCAGGTTCAATTACCAGCGTCTCCAGGTAGGGATGGGAGAAATTCCTATCTAAAATCCTAGAGAGCCACAGTGGGTCAATGTAGATAATACTGAGCTCAGTGGATCAATCATTAGAATGCTTCCTATATTCCTATGTTACCTAATTGGTTCCCTTCCACCTATATGACCACATTATTCACACGCACACCTCTCCCCTGTGTTGTAGAATTGTGCCGCATGGTAAAAGCAACCTCCCACATAGCTGGCTGCATGTGTGAAAGTGTCTTACTATCTTTGAAACAGAGGCAAGAATTGGCGTAGACAGCTGGGATCACTAACTTCAAAGTGTACTTTAAGAAACCTGGATAGGAGACAGAAATATCAATTATTTCTGAAAACGAATCATACACTTGCAGAGGAGTTTCCAGGTAATTTTGCAATTCTGAGCTAAACTGCTTCAGTAAGGGTTTGAAGGGATTTTTTAAAGCCAGACTTCCTCAAAAAGGTCAGCCTCCAGTTTTCTTAATAGGCAAAACCCAAACTTGATTCCAGGAATAATTCCTTCTGCAAAGCTAGCAAGAGCTGGGTGCATTTTATGCCTCAGTGGAAAATATCTTGGTTTTGCCTGAAAATGATTTGATGATAGAATCAGCCTATTATTTCAAATATCACTCCTGCTGTGGAGATATAGGGCCTATCTGCAAAGCAAACAATGAATAACTTTGGTTTATATGACATTTTAAAATGATAAAGGGGGTAGAAATAAAGCTTTGTTCTCTCCTAGTACCAGGAAAAGCTGTATCGTAAACATACTCAGAATAAGAAAAGGCCATCACTTGTTTGCATCCTTCATATAACAGGCATTTAGCATAATTTGCATAAATTGTAATTGAGCATTACAGATAGGAAGTCATGCTTTTAGCAAAGCCACGTACTGCTTATTTATCTGATGTGTCTTGTTCGGATGGAATGTTGTTTTAAAAGCATTGGATCCAACATACTGCAAAATCGATAAGTCCATTTATTCCAGCTCAGTCCTCCAGCCAATGGGAGTGGAGAGCAAAGAACAACTTGAATGATTAAACTCCAATATTCTAAATCCTCAGGCAATGCTTATGCCACAGTTAAATCTATTTAAATCTCCTTACTTGTTCCATATGCCTATGCCACAATAAATTTGTTGGAAATTGTTTGATTTTGACTTCTAGATTTTAAGCAGTTCAGTTATATTTTTGTTTTATGTCACTGTTTCAGGCTTTTCAAGCAGGTAAGCTTAAAAAAAAACCCTTTAAAAAATAAAAAGCAGCTTTTTCAAAAGCCCATGGAATACCTAAAAAGACTGAAGAGCCTTGTAAAGTACTGTGTTTTTGTACTTAAACATGAATCCTAAATAGCTTTGAGACATATTTTTTGTGAAAACTAATGAAAAAATCTAACTAATTAATTATAATACTAGTTACCTGTAAAATATTTACATTTATGGTCTGGATTATGTTTGTCCACCAACGTCTCCCAGACCCAGCCTATAGACTGTCCAACTCTAACTATCCACTCATGCACAGGAATGTCTCTGTTTTTATCTATACACATGGGGACACCTTTCTGGTTAAAAGAGTTCAACCATATCTAACTGAATCAAAATAGTTCTATGTGGTATGCCTGACAAATTGGAAAGCACATTTTTGTAGCCAGCCAATGCATAATTAGCAGTGCCACCCTATTCGTTTTTACTCAGAAGTAAATCCCACTTCATTCAGTGGAGCTTACTCTCAGCATTTCAGTTTAAATCAAATCAACGAACTGAGGTGTGCTGTGGTGTTCTCTGTCTCTTTCTCAGTACTTTTCCGAGCACAATTCAAAGTGTTGGTGCTGACCTTTAAAGCCCTAAATGGCCTCGGCCCAGTATACCTAAAGGAGCATCTCCACCCCCATCGTTCAGCCCGGACACTGAGGTCCAGCACCGAGGGCGTTCTGGCAGTTCCCTCACTGCAAGAAGTGAGGCTACAGGGAACCAGGCAGATGTCCTTCTCGGTAGTGGCACCCGCCCTGTGGAACACCCTCCCATCAGATGTCAAGGAAATAAAGAACTATCCAACTTTTAGAAGACATCTGAAGTTTTTAATGTTTGAAGTTTTACATCACTTTGCTGTGGTCACTTCACAGTGCTGATGGAACACGTCTGGCCAATAAGGTCCCCCCTGTGACAGTCTTCATCAATATGCGAAAAGCATAATATCGTAATAATACTTTCTTCATAAGATTGATCAACTGAAATTAATTGAAACTATGTTATAAGTATTCACTTCCCTATTATACTAGTTGGTTTCTACTACTTCCAAGTAAGTCATCCCACCTACGTTTACAATTTAAAAGGTGACAAACATTTATATTTGTGCTGCAAGTATTTGTGATCATGCAGTTATAAATTAGGCTGTACCTTTCCTAGGTGTGTATTGATTTTGTTGCTGTTGCTTTGGCAACCCTCTTTACTGGAAACTGCAACTATCCAAACATTATTTGCAACTGTAACTTTAACTGTATTTAAGCTTTAAAGTGCATTTCATCTCAAACAGATCTTGACAAAATGATGGCTATTTCATTCCTATTCTAGTGATCAAAACAGAATAAATATCTTTGCTTGCACTTTGTCTCTCACTGTTATCTTTGGCTTATACTAAGACGAAAATCCAGTTCATCGTGAGATGGGAAAGAGGGGGAAGATGGGGGAAGCGGGTAACAAAACCTAAAACTATGAGAAGTCTAAATTTTTAAATACTGCTTCTAACATTAAGAGGCAACAAAATCCCAAACAGCAAAATTCCCATTGCATTAGTACTGCCTGAAGGGTAACTGAGTTTTCTTGCCTTCCAGGCACGAATAATATACCAGACTCCAAATCACAACGTGTTGTTTTCTCTTTCCTATTTCTGTCATAGGAAATAAAGAACTTCAGCATTTTCCCTGCACTAGAAGTCATATAAATAATTTCACAGATTTAGATTTGTATCTGCTACAAAGAAAAAAAGTAAAACATCCTGCATATTTGCAAGCAAATAGTGCAAAAATGTAAATACATGCATCAGTTTTAAACTCTGCACTGAGCAGGCTTATATATGAAAATGGGGAAAACTGTGGTCCTGCACTGTACATAACTCCTTCCCTCAGCTTCAGAGACTATAAATGTTTATGTAATCATTGGGTGCTATTGTTATTGCCCCGGTCTACCCTAAATTGATGTCTCCTCCCACCTACTAGTGAATCAGTACATGCATTTGCCCAGTCCAGCAACATTATCTCCACACTGGCTTCTAACAATAGGAATGTTTGCACAGTTCTGTCTGCATGCCCAAGATCCAAACCAAAATGGGATCCACACATGAGAAACAGCTACCATGCACAGCTGGCCACCAGGAGTCAGATAAACTTCATTATTTCACATCCTATCAAGCAAATCCCACCTTAAGATTCTCCAGCTGCTAGACCAGAACTGGGCTACGCTCAGGATCTTATACTGGGCTTATGCCTCAGTATAAGATAGGGAATATTTTGTTCTCTTTCTGCTATTTTATTTCAGTTAACCCATATTACTAAAACAACAAGAGAGAATATGGCACTTTTTTCATTTATAGATGCTTATTAACCTTTGTGTGAAATGATAGGCCCTCCTGATATACTTTTGACTTAGGTTTTGCATAATGAGATCAAAAGATTGCTTGCTCCTTTGGGACATTATGGCCCTCCAGTTATATTTTAATAGGCTTCCTTCCAGTGTCTGTAGCATGTCTCATGCCTATTTATAATAATCACTTTATAAGGGAGTTTATGAATGGAGATATTTTGATGTCAGTAAGTTTCCTATCTTCTCCAGCCATGTTAGCAGGGGGTTTTGTGCAAAGGGACAAAATAAAGTAACTGACTTATAAAACCAGAATATATTTTTGTAAGTCTGTTTGTTCCAAAGGAACAAAAGTGCTTAGTTTTTGAGCTAGTGGTACATAGATTGATATATTTCTAGTCCGTGTCAGTTTAAATGTGTTCAATCAAAACTCTATTCCATCCAGTTTCCGGAAGAACAACAAAGGCATTTCAGTTGTAAGCCTTTCCCCGTAAAATAGCATGCACTTCTCCCCAAATGTGGCCAGTAAGCATTTTTCTGTAGTTACCAAAGCTCAGGTCTTGCCACAGAAGGAAAATCTGCACTACAAACCTATGGCTTTTGCAACTTTAACTGTTATGGTTTCCCTCAAAGAATCTTGGGACTCAGCTACATTCATAAAGATAAAGCGCTTTATATGTGTTATAATACTGTGGCACCAGATGGCGCTGTGGGGTCCCGTTTTTTGGCCAACGGGATTTTCCTGTAAGAAGTTGACAACGCGTTTAACTGAATTGCTTCTTTGATGTGTCTAGATCCAGCCTTGGTATGGTTGTAAGAATTCTCTGTTAAGGATTCCCAAGCCCCCCTTTACAGAAGTACGGCTCCAGGGGTTCCCTGAAAATCAGTAGTGCATGTGGACTACAGGAGCTGAACATGCACATCTAACTTCAAAGCTGTCCTGCAGATGTGTCTAAAGGAGAAACAATGTGCACTGAATTATTTTCAACCATCTGCCTATTGGTCTCCCATGTTTCCTTCCGAGATCCTGGTGACTTATGGGTTCATTTTCCTCCTGTAGAACCCTTCACACCCCATAGCTCCCTCAATAGTTCCTTGCTATACTGCATCTCATTCAAATATGGCTTTTCTTTGTCATAGATCCCTTTTCTAGAAGTGCTATGATTAGCAGCTAAAATTGTGGCAGTGTGATATGGGGGGGTGGCATCCACAGATAGACCTAGGGAATATTTCCGTTCCAGCAGATGTTTACAGTGGTACCTCGGGATGTGAACAGGATCCGTTCCGGAGCCCCATCCGCATCCATAACAGAATGCAAGACGCGACAGCAACCCGAAAGCACTCAACCTGATGCGTATTTATTTCAAGGTATGACTGTACTTTGAAATAAACACATTTGGATGAGAAATAATAGCATAATAGTTTCCTTTTCCCAAATATCACCATGCAGCTATGCAAAGCTGAGGATCACCTAATAATCTCTTGCAGTGGATGATATAAGAGATAAAAGATATCTAGAAGGTGGAATTGTGGGCCTGTAGGGGATCCAGCAAAGCAAGGCCATGGGAAGCCATTCGTGGACTACTGAGCACAAGTTAGCGGCAAGTGCAATAAGAAGACTGGCCAGCCCTGGGATTTACAAGAGTAAATAGAGAGATCTTGGATCATTAGGATCACGGATGAAGGTTTTGCTCAGGGATCTGTGTCTGTCCACAACATAAGATCCTGCTTGATTAGGTCAGTAGCCCATCTAGTGGCCAGCCTGATGCCTATGGGAAGCCAAAGAGAAGGACCAGTTCACAACTCTGGGTGGCACGGTGGTCTAAACTACTGAGCCTCTTGGGCTTGCCAATTGGAAGGTTGGCGGTTTGAATTCCCATGACGGGGTGAGCCCCCATTGCTCTGTCCCAGCTCCTGCCAACCTAGCAGTTGAAAAGCATGCCAGTGCGAGTAGATAAATAGGCACCACTGCGATGGGAAGGTAAACAACATTTTCATGCGCTCTGATTTCTGTCACGGCATTCCGTTACACCAGAAGCAGTTTAGTCATGCTAGCCACATGACCCAGAAAGCTGTCTGTGGACAAATGCCGGCTCCCTCAGCCTGAAAGCGAGATGAGCGCCGCAACCCCATAGTCGCCTTTGACTGGACCATCCAAGGGTCCTTTACCTCTACCATCCAAGAGTCCTTTACCTCTACCTTACCTTCTTTGTGATTCTCAACAACTGTTCTTAAAGGTCCCACGTATTCTTACTTTGGATTCTGGGTTGAGTCCCTCGAAGAGAACACAATGAAATGCCAGGAACTAGGTTTCATAGAGAGATATAGCAACATCTTAGCATACTAGATCTCAGTGACAGTTCTTATCTCATAGAGAAAGGCATGTTTGTGTTAGACTCCTAATGAGACTGGGCCTTTATTTTATACAAGTGGCTGAAATGCCATTGGGAATTTCAGCTGTGCTTGATATTCTTCGGCTGCTCAGCAATACATCAGTGGAAAGGCCCAAACTTCAAATCTGTCTTGATCACATCTCTCCATGAATCTAAATCAAACAAATAAAAGATGAGAACATTAAGTATAGCCTTCCAGATGCTGGGAAATGTGTAAGCATGAATGTTTTATATGTGCCTCAACAAAACTCAGGGAGTTTCTACATGGCAAGAGAGCAGGTTAATATGGGCAGGATCACATAACAACTTTTCTGGTTTTTGTAGGAAAGAGGGACTATGAAGGGGGATTTTAGAGGCTTCCTCCGTCCCGCAGTACTCATTAGATTTCCTTTTGCATTTCACACTTTCTGAATAACTGCCTCACTCTAGGCCCTGGGCAAAGCAGACAGGGATCTGATAGTGCACAAATGTGGCATGTATATATGTATATAAACATGCATTCATTGTGACAAAGAGAAAAAACTCATATCCTTCCACATTTGTGTAGATTTTTTTCCTAAAAAATGCAGTTATATTTCTTCCAATAAACAAATGTGAAATCAAAGAGGCTTGCCGAGAACGCTATAATTAGGTCTACTGCAAAATGACAGCCTGAGGGGATGCAGCAGTACATTACAGCCCACCGTTCTCAACCTCCCAAGCATTTTTCAATAATCAGCCACAGATATCGGGAAACATACAGAGAGCTATATTACAGAAAGTAAAATATATCTCCCTGCTCCATGGCAGCAAATGGAATTCTGAAGGTATATAGGGTTAAGACAGCTGATTTATTATTTTATTTTTTGTTGTTGTTGAAATCAACAGAAAGCTAAATGTTTCTCCTTTTCCCTGGATTTGGTTGTGGTTCAGCAAGCATTAGAAAATAGAAACCATGGCTACTTAAATTTCAACACACTGCCAGTATACTTGAGGACCTCAGAAGCAACCTATCTAGATTAATAGCAGTTTCTCTGCTGGTTGGCAAAAAGAACGGAGAGATGCTCTTAATAACTTCAGGTTGTGCGTGTGTGTGTGTGTGTGCCTTATGTACAGTTTGAACTTGAGAAGCAAAGGGGAGGAAATAGATGGCTGGGGGGAAAGAGAATTTGATGACATTATTTCTTATTTGTTTTATGGCTTTTCTGGAAATGCTTCTGATCTTATGGTATGAATATAATTAAAATGCAAAACCAAGCAAAGACTTAGTAAAGAGAAGCATATTTTACATCGTGGCACATTTAGCATTCTGCAGGCATCATGGCACCTCCCATACAGCCCCTTAGCCAGCAGATCTTCAGTATATAATTACACCCTTAATCTCAAGAAAAGCATACTATATCCATGGTGATGGGATATATTATGTCAAAGGTGCTTTCTGCATTTAGCTCCTGAACTGAAACAACACCTTTCTTAATACTGTATTTACTCATCTGTTAACAATCAGTTTTCTGGATTCAAATTAATGGTGTTTTCAGTGGCCCCAGCAGACTTCTTTTTCTAGCAAATTGGCAACATTCAACCTGACAGAAAAGCCTGCAGCACATCATCATGAGAAGAGAGAGGCTTGGGTTGATTTTTGCCTAATAAAAACTGATGGGAGCATTCCACAGTGCAAAGCTTATAAGATTAAGGAGGGCAAAAGTCTCTTAGGCTCATGACCGCTGTCACAATGCAATAGTGTCACCCATTACAATCAAGCCCCTTGACTACCAGCATGAAGCCTATCACAGCACACGGAAAGTTATCTTGAGCTTCATTGTGCTATCCTGAACTTCACTAATTAGCTGTGCTCATTAAAACAATCGATTTCAGGATATGGAATGGAAACACAAATCAAGAGCTTCAGATTTGACGAGCTGGGACTCGAACCCTTGAAGGTCTAACACCCCTGGTGGTGAGCTACAATGCAAGAATATAGAGGAGAAGGGAATGGATCAGTGTGACTATATTACAGTCTACCTCAGAAAACATCATAGTGAGATTCTCTTGATGAGTGACCATAATAAATGATTGATGGAGCCCTATCCATTAGCCAGAGTTGAAGCAGCTGCAGCGAGCTTGCTTCCTGCTTCTCTGCCAGCACTTGTCTCCAGTTGCAAGTTGCCCTCAGACTGGAGAGCAGAAGAGAAGCGCTAGAGGAAAAAGGGCTGCTTGGTCGGCTGCAGAATTTCTATCCAAGCAAGCCCACCAGCAAAGGAAGATCAGTCTGGCTTTAACTAGATAAAAAGGCCTGGATATCTAAATGGATAAAAATGTAACAAAATATATTCTTTTCTTCTTTATAATTTTTATAGGCAATGCATTAGGGCAAGAGTTCATGTCTGGCTGAAGCGCTTCTTTAGAGCATACTTCCTTGCCCTTATAATTCATCTAATCCAGCTATTTTTTAACAATTGTTGTTCGAAAACACAGTATGCAGCTTTCCATGCTGCACTGTGTTCAGCCACACACAAAAGGGGTAAAACGCAAATGAAAAATGATAAGCAGGTGGTATCAGAGGTTAGAGGAGTCTAACTCCCTAGCTTAAAAGCACCCCCAACAATGGCAACCTTTCGGTACCAAAGAGTAAAAAAGTAAAAACGAAACTTTATAAGCCCACTTTTTAATTTCCTACACGTGGTGATAAAGGAGACCAAATGGTTGTAACAGCCACCCTTAGAGAAATCCTCCTTGGGTGTGGAAGAGAATTTTAACGATTGGTCAAGTGCTGAAGTTCTTCCCTTTGGACAGGTAAAGGGACTGCAAGCTTACTAGCTCTCCTAGGCTTCTCACCTGCACTGATACCACTGACAATAACATCCTTCTGGTTGGGATGGTAATGGGAGGCACCACACACTGGCAGCTACAGTCCGACCTGGTAGGTCAGTTCCAGAAGGTGGTGCTGGGGTGGGTAACTATTTTGCCCCCTATGCTTAAATATGTGAAATGCTGCTGTTTTATTCTTCTGCTTTATGTGTTGTTTGTCTTATGTTTTACTTTCCATATAATTTCCCTTTAACATATGTGCACATGTGTCATTCATGTACCCAAAGTTTCTGGGCCATGAGGGACAGAACCGAGAAGGAGTTTTAATATAAGAGTAAAAGTCTTCAGCAGCCAACATGGGCATGAATGGTGGACAGTGGTCCTCCATTTGCACTTCGAATCTCCCTTGCCTGTAATAAATTCCTGGATTGAGGCCGGTGGGTTTACAAAATTCACAAAAAGATTGTATTTAGCCTACCAAAAAAATCCCTAATTCATTAAAGCTGCACATGCACAAAATGTCTTGTTTAGGGATTTGAGCTACAACAGGAGTTTATAGAATGCTAGCAATAACTTGAGAGAGAATATTTCTGTTTGATACTTCTTAACGTCAGAGAAAACAGACACAGTGCCCATTTATCATACAGAGGTAGAACAAATGTATGATTGAAAGCAGAATAAGTTGCTATCATTTCTGAATGTGTTCCACATTTCTACACTCCAGTGGAGTGCATGTTTGACAATTTACATTTGCTATGCCAGAACTGGAATTTTTCAAGGTAAATTAGGAGCAAGACAGGGATTCATATTTCAGGCTCTGCCATGTGAAAGCAGAAAATAAGTGTCTCCTGGGTGCTGATCATTTCCACCACTGCTGTTTGCAGTTTTACTGCTTTTCCTATCCAGCTGAGAAAATATTTTGCTGTGAAACATTTAGCTGAGGAATGTGGGCGCTGACGAGGATCGGGGACATCCTCTGTTGTGGGCTTTGCTAAACGGACTAAAATAAAGCTTCCAACAATTCAGGTGTCTTAGCAATAGCCAAAACAAACTGTTAACAAACACAAAGCATTGCGCAAAGTAGCTTTTTCAGTAGGTTGGCTATGATTGAATCACCACCTACAGTCACAATCCTTGGCTTGAACATGGCAACCAATAGCTGCTACAATTTTCTGACAACCAAAGGCTGGAAGGACGGCTCTGCTCTCTTGAACCTACTCAGGAGACCAACAGGGATGCTAGCTTTTGCCAGAGAGTGCCCTTCTTCTATTTCGCAACATACCCTAGAGGAACTGTGCTCACACAGCTGAGTGCTGATTACCTCATATCTCAGCCTCTTAGCAGGAGCTTCAGAAGATGCTGATGTGTTTGGGACATATTGTATAAGTGATATCATTAGTGGGTTACGTTGGTGCCAAATGCCAATGATTGTCCCAGTGATGGGTACATCAGCATTTCAGATGTCAAAGTCAAACAAACAGGAGAGTTGTCTGGGAGTCAGAAAGCTGGAAGTCAACTGAAAATGGGAACCAAGGAACCTGGCTTCATGTTCCTGATGAGCTACGCATGCATTTTACAAATCATTAGCTCTTAGGAGAGAACTAAAAGATGATCTTTGGCAAAAGCAGGTTCCCCAACTAGTGTTGGTTAAGGTAATACAAACGCAGAATATTTCTGGAGGAAAATCAGCAAATGAAATGAAACATTGAAACTTGCCCCACCCATTGATTCCCCTGCGCAAACAATCCATTAAGCTGCTCCCAGTCCTCCAGTCAGCTTTTTCTGGTCTTAGAGGGTCTGGGAGAACAGCTTAAAAACCATGAATTGGGGGCAGTGCATTTGCATGGATACCAGTTGTCCCCTCTATGTTTATCCTCCACTGCCTGCTTTTTAGGAATGGGTGAATTTTTAGGAATGGGTGGATTTTTAGGAATGGGTGAATCTGTCAGGTTCAGTTCCTCATTTTTCCAATTTTAAATTCTGTTCTCCACATTTCAACATCAGCTTGATATTTCTTTTTCTTTTTTTAATTCCTCATAAGAAATCATCAGTGAATTTCTCCTGGAGTACAAGTTTGTACGCAATTTTGCCTAATATACACATTTCCAAAGCAAAGTTTAATTTAATGTGTTTAATTTATTTTCACTAATATTCATTTTAATGCACACTTTACTATAGTGTGTGTATTTTGGGGCACATTAATTGGCGGGCGAACTGCACTGTGGATTTCAAATGAGGGCTACATTTTGGTTTGGGTATTGTTTCAAAAGTGCAAGTTAGATCAGTTTGGCTTTAAATGTGAACAAAATCAAATTTATTCATCATTCCCCACACTACCTTTAAGCTTATCCATAGCTTCTCCTTTGCAAAGTAGGATCAGGAAGACACAGGATGAAAAGGAATTTGCTCCTTCCTTTCCTATTGCCCTTCAGCTGCTTTTCTTCTGCCCAGCTTCCACAATCCATGAGAATGGTGGAGAGGCTTTGAAGACTTACTGTGGTGTGGGGGGGCTGCCTTTACCTAAGCCTTCCTTGCTTTCAACCTCCTCTTCCACACACTCCTTGAATTAAAAGTTCATTTTTCAGGAGGTTGGTTTTAGTTTTAGACACAAACCTAGTCTGATTTGGCCTAAAATGAAATAATGATTGTCAGGTCTTTACAAATGGTTTTAAAAACACGTGCATCCACACAAAGATTGGAGGAAATGAAAACAGCACCAATCTTTATTTTTTTTAAAAAAATCAGGAGATGATATTTCTGTTTATATTGGTGAAACTTGAGCTGGTTGGCCCTAAACATCTGAACTTTATTTAAGCTTTGTGATGGGGGGGGCGCAATGCAGATGTGCATTCATTTAGCCAATATGGAGCAAGCAAAACACATGGTTAGAAATAGGTCACAAACTTGAAATGGAGCCTGAACTACATAATAATTCATTTTCACACTGCAGGCATTCTCGTTTGAAAGCTATGGGCCTTTTTTCTTTCTGTTTATTTGTTTAAGTCAATTTAATTCTGATGAAAGAAGTTTGACTGACAGGTTCAGAAATTGAGAAGCTTGGATGGATGAATTCAGCATGGATAACAGTTGTGCCCGTTTACTCTCGTTCACTGCGGCCCATGGGAGTAGCTCTTTATCCATTGTCTCTGTGGCCAGAGAGCTGGAATTGTGGCAAAAGGGCTCACCTTAAAAATCCTGAATTTTACAGATTTCTTGTTGCACAACTCATCTAGTTTTTAGAGGAGAAAAACATCCCACAGTTTATGACAGAAAGCAATCTTTTCGTGAGGTTAAAAGAAACAAAGAATTCAAAGAAGAGGCAGAACCTCAAAATGGAACTGAATAATATTTCTTACCAAACAATAATATTTCTTTTAAAAACCAATAAAATGTCCAATATGTTTTAATTGATTACTATGGTTCACCTGTCAAGCAACATGTTGCCTTGGCAGGGGAACCTTACTGTTGTGTCCCAAAAGAACATTGGACATTTTATTGGTTTTATTAGGACTAGTATTATTTGACAATATTTTTTTATTATTTAAAAAATTGATACTGAATATCAATACCATTTATAAACTCCGTGTTGCCTAAATGAATGCAAACCTGCATTTTCCCCACCACAACACTTAAATAAAATTCAGGGACAGCCAGCTCAAGTTTCACCAAAATACGTAAAACTATCATCTCCTAACATTCAAAAATACTCTATGAATTAAAAGTGAAGGTGATAGATACTTTCCCCTATCTGTTTTATAATACAAAAAATCCTTAATAAAAACTAATTAAAAAACTCATTCAAATAATAATAACAAAAGGCTGAGCCTCTACTTTTGCTTCCTTTGATTTTTTAAAATCCTGCCCCCTTTTTTTTCTTTTGAGATACAAATATCAACATTTAGTTATTTAAAAGAAAAATGATGTCACCCAAAGCAGCAAGGAGTGCAGTTTTGCCTAAGAAGAAAGAAACGGTCATTGGTTTAGCAATCAGCTTCCTCCCATGAGAGAAATTAGATAAGGAGGTCTCACCTTCTCCCCTTGTACAGAGATAGGTAAATCAGTTATTCCAAGACTGACATGTTCCACAGTCCACGTTTCAGAGTAAAGGGCAGTCAATGCCCCAATTGCCCAGCCTGGCTGTGGTGGTGGGAGGGACTTTGGGGGAGCCTGGCACAGGATCAATATTATATGGTCACAGACCCTCAGGGTTTGGCTATTATGGGATAAGGGGGGGGGGGGTAATCTAGTGGGTTACCTGTAAATAGGTTACTTGTTCATCTGCTGCATTATTGTTATTTTAACTGGCATGTTAAAACTAACATGTTGGAAAAACTAGTTAACCTCTATGGGGTTTTCTAAAATGTGGTCTCTTATTCCCAAAGAAGCTTCATAAAGAGAGACACTACTTATATTCTTTGTCAGCTGAAAAGCAGACTAGACTCCTCTTTCTAATAGAGAATATTGTTAAATCAATAGATTGTAGTTTTTCTAAATCTTCTGCCCTGGTTTTTATTATCCAGGCAAAACCTAGTTCAAATACATTTTTTCCCTTTGTTATAGGACTGAATTTATATTCCATTTTCTCGATTAAAGTTTAACAGTTTTCTCCCCCACTTCATTCTCCCTTAGGTTATTCAGCATTCTTGCCAACCGCACAACCTTGGCCAGAAGTTTGAATCATATGCTTGAGAGAATATATAGGAGAAAGATGCAGTAGGTTGGAAAGCCATTAGAATAAATGTAGAAACGTAGACATAGACCTCTGTCAACTTAATGCTTCACTGTAAATCTCCAGATATCCATGCTTGGCTAGATAAAAAGGAAGGAATCAGTTTGCTGAGATCTCTGTTCCACACTAGAACTGGGGGCATAAATGCTTCAGTTATCTGCACTGCTGTGTACAATGCAAGCAGACATCGGCATGTTTTTCAGTGATTACATCAGAAATTCCATTATGCAAATCCAGGGCCTTTATGTTCAAATGCCTGAATCTATGGAATTTTTTGGCCAAATTTCCAGCTGAAATGTGGAGAGGAGGTGTCTGTGGTGCCTTCAGACTCTCCTGAGCACCAGTAACAGTAACAGTAACAGTAACAGTAACAGTAACAAACAATAACAATAACAATAATACATCCCCACCACATCCAAGAGGCAAGCAACACTATGCAAATGTCACTTGAA
The DNA here is from genome assembly GCF_964188315.1 of Podarcis muralis. NCBI lineage: Eukaryota > Metazoa > Chordata > Lepidosauria > Squamata > Lacertidae > Podarcis > Podarcis muralis. The sequence goes on from NC_135657.1 coordinate 69,934,493, forward strand.
ATCCAGCAGGGGAAAATATCTCCACTGTATTCTAAGCCAATAATAACGAGAACATGGCCATGGAAGCTGTGATTATCTGTGTTGCTCACAAGAACCTTTTCAGACCCAAGACTCACTTTTAATCCAAATGTGCATTTGGGGACCCATTTCCTAACCTTTTGCCATAGATTTGCATGGTGGTAGTGCCTCTGTTATGACCCACCTTGGATCAGGCCATGGCCCACTAGTGGTTCCCGCTCATCAGTTGAAGACCAGTGCTCTACACACCCCTTTAGGGCTGAGTAGGTGTGGGGCTAGCTGAACAAATTCAGATTTCTCATTTTGGGCAAGGGAGGGGGAAAGCAGTTTGACTTATTTGCAGGCCAGTTCAGCGTGTGTCACAAAGACCATGCCCATCTCTACTTTCCTACCTTTGCACTGGTTGTGTCCTGCCTACCCTAAGTTCCACTGGTGCAATGGCAGTGCTTTATGGCCCTGGACTGCCCGCATCAGTGTATGTTTGGGCTCCACTGGCAGGCAAGGATTTTATGATCTTGTCCCCACCAAGCAGGCCTGTTAGACTCGGAGGCTAAGTCTGTATCTCCTTTCTCTCTAAAAGTTAAATGAGAATTTAATGAGATCACAGCAGGGCATGCCAAAAGGGAACAGAATACAGATCTTTCCCACTGCATATCCATAATGTTATTTTGCTTTAGATATCTCCATTCCCTGCCGTTTGCCTCCATGTGATAAAACACAAAGCCACCTAGGGGTTCTGCATTTGTAACAGCCAAAGCCCTCTTTCAATAGAGAGTCCAACTGGCAAAATTAAGGCGCTTATTCGCATTTCTCTACAAAGCTTTTCATACCGCTGTTCTCTTCTCTCTTTTTTTCACTTCTCCCTGTCGCAATATCTGTAGGCTGAAATAATCAAATCTTTCTTGTTTTTTTTCCAGTTTGTGAGCATGATGTAGTAGGTGAAATGAAGGCATTGCAATGAAAGGTCACAGTGTGCTTTCAGTGAAAATATCAAGAGAGCAGAAGAGAGGATCCGCTGAGCTTTGCTCCTGAGAGGGAGCAGCTTACAGCCATGACCAGAAGAGCACAGGGTTAGAAGCCAGAAGTCAATCAAAGCAAGGAATATTGCCAGGGCCAAGTATGTACATGTTCCATAATCAAGGTACACACCGAGGTCAGATCTTCAGTAAGTTATTTCCATGCTGGTAGTAGATCAAGGTAAAGCAAAAGATCAGCGCAAGAGGTGAAATGTAGAACTGAGTGAAGCTACCAGCACTTGGGGGGAGTAGACTAGTCTAATTAAGATATAGGGTATGGATAGCAGTAATGTTATCATCATTCAGAGTAACAAAAACAAAACCAGAAAGGGAGACGTTAGAAATTATAATGCACCAGAGAGCTGCAAATTGTTACAGATCTCTATTTATACAACAACATTGATGTACATGGTGCTTTACAGAATTTCATGGCGGGGGGCAGGAGAAAGGACTCTGCCCCCAAGGAGCTTACAATCTATATTTTGATGTTGGGTGGGTGGCGAGGGCAGAGAAGGACAAAGAATAACAGATGGGATGATACTTAAGAAAGAAAGTGAGCAAGGAGGACAGATGTGAAACAATACAGAGACACCAACATTCTTCATTCCGGTTGATGACGAGGACAAAGGAGTTAATTATGCCAAAAGTTATGTGGAAATGTAGCCCCCAACCAAAGTGGCAAACAGAGAGTAATCCATCTTCTTACTGAAATGCCCAAGGAGTAAGGTCAACACTCAAAACCCACATACTAGAATCAACAACTGGCAAATTACATGCATCACTTTAACATTGTCTGTCCTCTTTGCAATGGCATACCCATTGCCACACTCTTTTTTCCTTCTGCCAGTCCTCACTGCCATTGAACTTTGCTTCTGTCCCTCACCCCAGGCCACAATTCCTAGATCTGTCCTGTGCATAACATTGCTGCCACCACTTGCTGCCTTCTTTCTCTCCGTTTGCTGCTCCCAGTGTCCAGAATGAGCCTCCTAGGGGACAAGAGGATTTCTTCGTATTGTCTTAAAACTGCACAATACCTCCAGATGCTTCTTTGCAACCAGAAAGTGAGCACTGCCTCCGGCATTTGATTTCCCATTAGATATGCTGCCGAACCAAGCCAAAATTTTCTCAGAAGACATTTGCGAAAAGGAAAGAAGCTGTGCTTTTGCAAGGGGTGCAAGCTGTTGCAGGATTTGCCTCCTCTGGGGAATTTTGGTGAAATGGTCCCCCTAATTTCTCTTCCTGAAAATAAGGTGGAGAATTTTGAGAGGCCATTCGCACACAGCTCAGTTTGATTAACTTATAGCTGTTCCAAAGATTGTTCAAGACAGGACAACCTAGTCACTTACATCGGACCCAATTGAAAATCCACTGTGATATAATTCATGACTGTATGCCAAATAAAGCACACTATCTTGAAAATACGTCAGAATGAGAGGTGATGATACATGCTGAAGCTGAAATGGAACCTGGTGTGAAAAATGTAAGTTTTTCAGGATCTGAATATTTTGAGTCTGAGACATACATTTTTTTAAAAAAAGTTTTAAATTGCATTGATATGTTTTAAGGAAATAATGTCAAGCCTCCGACCACCAAATTCAGCACTTTTGACACCTTTGTTATTATTATTTTTTAATAAAAAAAAAAATAAAACCTCATATCAAAAACCAGTACCCGTGACTGAGAATTTTTAAACAAAAAATTCAAATTAGGAAAATATGAGTTAGAATCCCCAAATCCATTCCAGCTGTTTTCAGTACTGGTGGAGGGCAATTTTCTGAAAAGCTTTTAGGAGAGAGTGGTGAAATAATATCACGTTGGAGGGAAAACAAATGACCCAATTATCCAAAACAAGCCTTGAGGACACCATCTGGCTTTGCTTAGTGATACAATAGTGCATGGTCCTTCTATAAATAGCAGCAAAGTGGCTTTATTTTACTAGATAACAGTGTGGCAAATGTTAACCCACCCCCAACTCGTCCCTGGTGGGGTTATTTGATCACTGCTGTCAAGAGGACCAGGTCATGTCCAACATTCTCGGTTGAGATCCATAGGGCATGTGTGGGTTTTTTACATAGTGAGAAGTCATCTATGCAGAAAGAGGCCTTGTGACACCCAAGATCAGAGCTGCCTTGGATGTACTTCTTCAGCCCATTACTTTTTCTTTAGTATATATTTGAAGGACCAATAGCGTGGAAACGGAGAACACGTATTGGCATACAGAATGTCCCAGATTCAATCTATCTCCAATTAAAAAGAGAGAGCAGAATGGGAAAGGACCTCTGCCTGTGAAAATATATTAGTCACAAACTGGGCTAGATAAAATATTGGTTCTCCTTCAGTATACATTTGCAAGAATGTAAAATCTTCTCTGAAGGGACAAAATGTATACAACTCTACAGATGCCGTTGCAAGTTGACAAAAGGCATGTAGCGATCCACTCCATCTTCTCTTGCCTCCCGGGGAGCCTATTTATATCTGCTCATCTGTCATTTGTTGCTGCTTTCTTTTTCTCCAACCAAATACCGACGGACAGATTTGCATTGCTAAAAGCAAAGCAATGCCAATAGGTTTATCTCTCTGTTTTCCTCCATCCCTTGTACACCTTACTGGTGTCAGTATAAGGTTCCAGATTTTTTTCCAACGAATCCGGGGACACTTTTCAACTTCCTACTAAATCGATGGATTTTGTATGGGGACTGATTTGTAAATCCGGGGACCGTCCCTGGGAAACGGGGATGTCTGGTAACCTTATGTCAGTGTCCCCTCCCCGAGGGTCAGGTCGCGTGCCTCCTTTGGGGAAACCCTGGTAAAAAGACTTCAATTGGTATTTGGCAGAATCCCCACGGGAGAAAATGGCTTGTGGTCTACAATCTCAAGTAAAATGAGCATCATATTCAGAAGGTATCATATGCAGAACTGTGTTGACTCACACTTACACCAAATAATTTAGGATAGCTCCCTCCATCCATTAAAATTTCATGTTTGCTTGTTTAACTTTTCCTCTTTCACCACCTTTTAATATATTCCTCAAGCAGAAGACTATCTCTCTTCTTCCTGTGGACAACCTTAACAGGCTGTATCAATAGGTTACTTTTGCTACCTGAGGGCCAGATTCCCACCTGGGCAACCTTCCAAGGGCCACCTGTCAGACTTCAAAGGCACATTCCAGTCAGGCAAAAACACTTGAAATGTGAAGCAAGGCCAGTGAGGAATGTGGCCTGCAGAGATGGGGTTTGACCTGCAGGAGAGTTCTGAGGGCCAAAGAAAGAAAACTGGATGGTCATGTTCAGCCCCCAGGCCCCAGGTTCCCCAGCCCTGCTATAGTATTTGAAACTAAATTCACAATTCCATAATTCCTTACAAGGCCACTTTTTTCTTGGAATCACATCACTGTCAGAACTCAAATGCTCAGATGAGGGGAAAGGAAGGGGCTATGAGAGAACTTGGGTAGGAATAGTCACTTTTGAAAAATACGGTATATTCTTTCTCCATACCTATCTGTTTCCTTGATTAACCTTGAGCTCTTCAGTGTACAGACCTAACCTATATGTATTTGACTTTGTCCTTCTCCATTCCCTCAGGCTCTGCCATTTCATGTGCTTCTTTCATCCCAAAGGGGATTCGATTGCTGTAGCAGTGAACTCATCATTCTGAAGAAGAGGAATCCTTCAAGGATATGCCACTAAACACAACTCAAGAATACACCGGTGAAACAAGATTAATCAGGCATGATGCTCCAGCTACTGTATTCTCTTAAGCAAGCTTCTCAGTGCACAAAGATTTCCTGTGTAATCATCTGTTATCGGTTATAGACTCGTAAGATTATTTGGCCTTAGAGAAGTGGAAGTAGGAAGGCTCTGTCTGCATTTCAATCAGACATGCAGCATTTTATATGCATTTGGCACTTACAGTGGCATAAATGACAAGCATGCAAGATAGAAAAGCATCTGAGACTACAATAGCAGCTGCTGTCCAGTACCTCTGATGGCATTAAAACAAAATAGAATCATTACCATCTATGCCATTGGAAGAAGCAGTAGAAGGCAAGTGATCTACCAGCACAGGACCTGGTGTCTCACATTCCAGGTACCTTTTGATATATTCCAAGTACAGGACACCATGATGGCAGACATTCTTGGCTAGGGATGGGGGAAGCTTTTAAAAATTGGGTATATCTTTTAAATATGCCTTGACTTGTAATGCTGACTCAGGCCTTCAGCCAATCAACATCTGGAGGAAATTCAAGCCTAATGATATCTTACAGATTCACATGAAGTTACCTTTAAAATACCTTCTGTGTGTCAAGTCAAATCAGTTCTTCATTTAAACAAACCTGCAATTGCTTTCAAAATCACCAGCTGGAGAAAAAACTCAACCTGATGACTTAAGTAATAAGACAGCAATCAGAAGAGCTCAGCTAATTAAAAAGTGTGTACCGCAACAGCTCTGCAGTTATACTGGACAAAGTCCACACCTACACAAACCAGGTATGGCTGTAGCTCTATATGCTTGGAGAGGGGGTATGTATGTAGTAATTCATTGAAGGTTGGACCACTCTGATTAGCTATTAACAATATGAGTTAGGATAGCAGCACTTACCGTATATCCTGTATACTTGTGGATCAAAGAGTGTAGGTGCTTTTGTAGCCAAAGCAGTACCTCCAGACACAAGATAGAAGGAATCCAAGATTTGAAGAAACACAAAAAATATTTAGGGGGGACAGGAGAAACCATGAGGAGGAGGAACCCAAAACAATTTCATGGGGACTAACAGTAGAATCCTAACCATATCTACTCAGAAGTAATTCCTACTGAATTCAATGGGGCTTCCTCTCGGGTATGTAGGGTTATGGTTGGAGCCCAAGTATATATACCAATTGACTTTTGGAGAAGGGGCAGGCAACCAGAGGAGGTGTAATTGAGTGGTTTACCCTGGAAAAGGGCATGGCATGGTGAATACTGAGACGGAGTGCTTCACACAGAACCATTTTGTTGCCGTTCCCACATGCAGAGCTTCAGCGTGTTCAAAGTGCTTTGCATGCATCCTTCTAATAACTGTCACAATTTAACCACATATTGCATATGCTAGACTGGGAATGAGAAGATAGTGGCTCACACAAGGTCACCTAATGACTCACAATGTTAGCCACTGCAGTATACCATCTATTCAGCAGAGCACTGGCTGCAGTTATGACAAATTGATTTGAGGACTACAACTATACCCTGAGATCCATCAACATTTCTGTTCCATCAAAGTCCATCTGGACTCCAGAGGATACACATTATTTGAAGGCCGTAGCTCTGCTTTTTGTGAAATGTGACCAGAATTAGGAGATCCCTGTGATTATTCTCACTGGTGAGCAGTGACTGTTACTGTAACCCTAGTGAGCCACATCTCTTGCACAAAGATGCTGGAAGCCCATTTTTTCTATGTGGGACTATTGATTCTGTCATCTAATCTGACATGGTCTCCAATAGTGGTGAAGTATGGAATAAAAGGCAGAAAGAGGGAGGAGCCCAGTGGAGACAGCTAGGTATCAAAATCCTAGCCTAAACTACAGAAGTTTCAAAGGTATACAAGGAAATGTATACAAGTGGGTGGAACTATTGCATACCCTTTTGCCTTCAGAAGACTCTTTCCCTCTGGATGGTTGTTTTACTTTTAAAATAAAGAATAGTCCTCTTCCCTCTCCTCTTTGCAAAGCAACAGTGCAGTAGAAAGGCTGGGTTGCTTGCTATGTAAAGTATCTTTGTTCATAAAATCAGAGTAAGGGTGTTTCCAGAGGGAAGACCTTAACAATAATTACTATTACAAATTATTAATATGTTTTTTTTAATGGACTGGATGAATCTTTTATGATCACGTCCCTTGGGTAAACACACGTTAGAAAAAGCAAATGTAAAATCCATCTTCTCTCAAGATTCAACCATGTGAGTTTAATTTTCTCCCTGACTTTTATGGTCAGACACCACACACATTCTACTGTAAGTAATACTCAAAAAGCTGGAGTGAAGTCAGTAACATAATCCTATTTATAACCTGAAATTAAAACGGGAGGAAAAATCAAACAGTATGTATCTTACCAATAATGTAAGAATTTTATAAACTGAACTATACTCTATTTTTTGGTGGGGGGTGCTTTCTCAGTAGGAACAGTAAACTTGGTTTCTCATTCAGTTCACTATAACACAGTGGTTTTCAAACATTTTACACAAGGCTACACTAGACAACCGCTCCTTAACAAAAGCAGTCATGGGGATGTCCAAAGTGCATCTGAACATCTGAGCTATAATAGTGTGGGATTAAAAAAATTTCCCTTCCAACACAAGAGCTGCAGATCTGACCTCCAAGGAATGCATTGCCAGCTCTCCTTGGAGGTTGGATCTACTGCCTCCTCAGCAGAGGGCCCACCACCACCTCTACAGTGGCTTCTTCATAGTGATCAACTCCTGCCTGGAAACCTATGTCCCCACAGTGGAAGGATGTGTGGATCCAGAACTGGCTTCCACAGTCACTTACGGACACACCGTTAAGACCATGTTTGTGGAAGACAATCTTACTCGGCTATGAGTGATCACCAAAATCAAATCACAGTGGGTGAATATGGGATCCCACTGGTCTTCTCCCACCAGTAGGGAGCAAATGGGAAGGACCACCCTCTGAGGTCTCCTCCCTGCATGATTCAAAGTAGGCCCCTTGCCCCTCTGACAGCTTTTGATTCCCACTTCGACTGTTGGATAAGGTTGATTTGATTCCCCGTGTTCCTGCTGCAGATCTTCACTGACCCTCTTGTTCCCGATAGAGATCTGTATTTCCCCCTTGTTCCTGGTGTCACCTTTCAGTCGCTCCTTCTTCCCTGGTAGGGGGAGTGCCATTTTGTGGTTGGCCTCAGGTGCCAAAATGTCTTGGGCCAGCTCTTCACCATGCCAAGCAACACACAACATTGGGAGAACACAAGAGCATTGCAGCTCCAGTTCCACAGCTACTGGATACAATCAAGTAAAATAAAGAGTACTACTGTCATGTGTAGCTTGGTGGTCATCAACACATCTTGTTCCCTGTTCTTCATCATGCTCCAGGAACCTCTGGAGTGTACTTTGTTAACAGTGGTCTCAGGTGCAACATGATATCCTGCTTTGGAATGAAGGAGCTCCAACCCACCTGCCCACCCATCTCTTGGTCAAAGTGGTCCTCTTATAAACTGGTCACTGGTTAGGCTTATATGTTTTCTGGTCTTCCTGGGTTCTCCTGATACACGAGACTGCAGAGGAAAATTTATCATTGTGATGGGAGGGAGGATGCAGATAAGAAGCTGCAGCAAAGAACTACAAAGCCGCAACACAATGTAGTAGCATCTCTGTCGATTCTGTTGCAGTCAGCCAAAGCAAGCTATATACTTTAACATGTTTATAAAAGGAGGAACTGGGCAAGTTTTGCCTTGGCAATTCAATGGCTTTGCTACACATTAAGTAAATTGTATTCTTTCCTCTGTCTGCAAGTTTCCAAGGCAATATAAGCAATCACTCTGTGACTCTCAGATCCGTGACCTCGAAAAGAGGAACAAGGCTTGTAAAAACCTTGCCCCACAAAGCATTGGGGACAGCCGTAAAAAGGGATAATAAATCAGTTTATAAGACCATAAAAGGTAAGTGGTTTTAAAATAAATCAAATAGAAATCTTGAACTGTTGCATTACATGTCAGCTTTGCCGGTGCAAACGTCCCTAAGGACACATTCCAGACCATGCCATGAAGAGAGCCTAATTCACAATGGAGTAATAGGCATTTTAAATTCCTTCACATCCCACCCACAATTCCCAATTCAATTAGTGTGCTAAGACCTATGAAGAGAAACTGGGGGAAGAGAGCAGTAAGGATGCATTTATTTCCCAGAACGTGATTTTTTTATTTTTTATTTTTTAGTGTGGCACCAATGGTGTCCAGGAAAGGAACTTCATCACTCAGAATGCAGGCCAACATCTTTATTACAAGTTATAGAACAAATGCAAATTAAGAGAGCAAACGTAGTGTTAGTTCCTCTTTGGACTTCCAGCAAAACCCATTCATGTCCTGAGATCCCATCAGAATGACAGAACAGAAGATCAACAATACAAGCTGTTATTTAGTTGACTTAATGGATGCATAGATGCATATAATTTATAGACCACCATATAACACTTTGCCTGTTGTTTGTACATTGTCTTGTGTTCCATAATGGGGGAAAGGTAAGATATGAATGTGCTACAGTCATCCCTTGTTGTCTCCTATTTCTTCCTGTGTTCACTTTGTCTCACCACTATTGAATTTTTGATTGTGAACTCTTTGGGGCAGAAACTTGCTTTGCTTTGTAAAATAAAGGTAAAGGGATCCCTGACCATTAGGTCCAGTCGTGACCGACTCTGAGGTTGCGGCGCTCATCTCGCTTTATTGGCCAAGGGAGCCGGCGTACAGCTTCCGGGTCATGTGGCCAGAATGACTAAGCCACTTCTGGCGAACCAGAGCAGAGCACAGAAACGCCGTTTACCTTCCCGCTGGAGTGGTACCTATTTATCTGCTTGACTTTGACATGCTTTCGAACTGCTAGGTGGGCAGGAGCAGGGACCGAGCAACGGGAGCTCACCCCATCGCGGGGATTCGAACTACCAACCTTTTGATTGGCAAGTCCTAGGCTCTGTGGTTTAACCCACAGCGCCACCCGCATCCCTGCTTTGTAAAATACCGTGTCCTTATTTTGTGCAAGAACAACAACAGCAGCTGTCTTTTTAATTTTAAGGATTCACATATTCCATTTGTCTTTAATAGCTTTGTTGCAGTGGTGGATTTAAGCCTTGGCACTACTTAGGAGTGCTTTGTAAAGTATCTTTTTCCCCCAGTGTCTGTTTCCTGTACAGCAGATCACACAACAGGAGGCAAGTTAAATAAAAGTCCTTGCTGAATTATAAGTTGTCCTGTGGAATCTAATTTCTTTCCATCACACCACCTGCAGCTGGAAGGGGTGCTGAGAATGCTTTCATGAGAACACTTCAATCCTTTCCCTATCATGTTACATTCAGATTCACAATCACCCTTATCTATATTATTATTCTCTTCTAAGTCCCAATTTAAATATATAATAAGAAGATAAATATATAACTTTGGCGGGGGGGGAGGCATGCTGCATTTCTACCAGATTTTCTGGAACAAATCTGAATTCCCAGATGAGAACTTGGCAAAAGGAAATGGAGAGGACTCGAAGGGAATCTGTAAATGGAAGGTGCTGAAATGTGTCACTGGTCTCTCTCTCTCTCTTTCTTTGTGTCTGTGTATGTGCGCACGCTTTTATAAAACCTGCTAAAATTCATGAAGTGCTCGCTTATTGCAACTTTCCCAGGGTACTGAAATGGATGAGCTAATGCAGAATATCATTGCTGTATTTTTCCACTCAATGTAGATAACAGTGAATAGGAGAAAGAGATACTCACATTTTTAATGCAGTAGATAGATAAAAGTCATAAACATGAGTGCAGTGACCCAGTTCCTGTTGTCTGCAAGGGAACGATTTGGTTCCACAAGAGACACTGCCTCGTGACTGAGTGTGAGATATAGATAGATGATAGATAGATAGATGATAGATAGATAGATATTGATAGATGATAGATAGATAGATTAGATAGATAGATAGATGATAGATAGATAGATGATAGATAGATAGATAGATAGATAGATAGATAGATAGATAGATAGATGATAGATAGATAGGTGATAGATAGATAGATAGATAGATAGATAGATAGATAGATGATAGATAGATAGATGATAGATAGATAGATAGATAGATAGATAGATAGATAGATGATAGATAGATAGATGATAGATTAGATAGATAGATAGATAGATAGATAGACAGACGATAGATAGATAGATAGATAGATAGATAGATAGATAGATAGATGATAGATAGATGATAGATAAGTGATAGACAGATGATAGATGATATAACATATAACAATCTGAAAGCACAAATAAGTCAAAAGTTAGCTTTTCCGGGCTTGTATCTTCTCCCACACAATTCCACAGGTTCTTATTTCTAGGAGATTCCAGTGTGTGGAAAGTTGATTGGGTGGCCCCGGTGTCACTCACAAAGCCGTCCGTCTGCCTCCTGGCAGAGCAGTATTTTGAGCTTTTCACACATAAAAAAACAAGGTCTTAAAAATGTATCAATTGATAAATATGCCACTTATCTTGAAAAAAGCCAAAATCCTACCCAAGGCACAAAAGTCAATGCTAGAATGTAAGGTAAGGTAAAGATAAAGGTAAAGGACCCCTGAACGTAAGTCCAGTCAAAGGCGATTATGGGGTGCGGTGCTCATCTCACTTTCAGGCTGAGGGAGCCGGTATTTGTCCACAGATAGCTTTCCAGGTCATGTGGCCAGCATGACTAAACCGCTATTGACACATGGAGGACTGTGACGAGTGGCAGAGCGCATGGAAACGCTGTTTACATTCCCGCCACAGTGGTACCTGTTTATCTACTTGCAATGGCATGCCTTCAAACTGCTAGGTTGGCAGGAGCTGGGACAGAGCAATAGGAGCTCACCCCGTCACGGGGATTCGAACAGCTGACCTTCTGATCGGCAAACCCAAGAGGCTCAGTGGTTTAGACCACAGCGCCACCCACATAAATGTAAACGGGTATGTTTCTCAGTACAATAGCAAAGACAGAAAGAAATGCACTTGCTCCTGGAGGGAAATGCGTCTGCCTTGATCACCCCTACACAATGTCACCAGAAGTTCAAAAGGTTCTTATCTCTCCCCAACCCCAGTGGTGGCTAAGGTCCACGGGGACTGGTAGGGCAGAAGGCAGGAAGACCAACAGGAAATGGAACCAGAGACTGGATATAAGAAGGGAGGGAGGGAGGGAGGGAGGGAGGGAGGGAGGGAGGGAGGGAGGGAGGGAGGGGCTGAGGTGGAGCTCAGCCAGTAAAAAAAAGGCAAATGGTTCAAACAAGTGAGTTTTCATTGGTTACTTGTACAAGTCTCTTGAGAGAAGCCCAGGCTTTGGAGTACTGCTTGGGGAATGTATCCCAGGGTCAACATGATTGCATAAACAGCTACAGGCATCCTGCAGACACTTTATTATGCTTTCGATATTGGGAGTTAATAATGGTTCAGGCCATAAATGGGTAGATAAATGGGTGGCTAAATATTTCATTAGCAAGGCCCGTTTCTTCGGCACTTTGGGAAGGAATAATCAAGGCACGTTTCTCAGCAACTACTGAAGACAGATTGCACCAGTGTATTAATGGTTATGACAGTGTGGCTGATTGAACGTTTAATCATAGAAAATGAAAATGGATGAAGAAAAATGAGTCTCACAAAGTTCAAAGTCCTTTATGTCAAAAAGCCTCCATAAGTATTCAGGAAAATAAAAAAAAAACAGAATGACAGCTCTTGTGGCACTGGACTGAAACTGTAGCTTGTTTCATACTCACTGATGAAAGGGTACTTTTAATACAAACCAATCAGTGTAAATTAATGAAGAAGGGCAACTGAATCTCACAAAACAGAGTGGCACAGAATGAGAGTCTTCGACATTCTCTAGGATGCAGCATTACATCAATGAGTCAATGCAATTGTCAGGAATAAACACCTAATTCCTGAACATTGAAGGTGGGCTTGTTCATTTAACTCAAGTTTTTGTGGTCACAATGTCAGAGAAATAAGTGACTTTGATTCTCCCAGCATAGGAATCTCAGGCAAAACATCTTGGCTTGCACAGGTATTCGCCTAAAAATTCAAAAAGCGACAGCATGATAAACTCTTTGACCCAACCACCCCAGGCATTGGTGCCATGGGGTGCTGCAGGGCACTGTTTTGACTGAATGCTATACAATAGATATATTAATCCACTGGGAGCAATCACAAGGGGTTATGTAGCAAAGTACTGTCAGTATGCTGATGACACAAATCTCTATTTCTCTGTAAAATCTGAATGAGGAGTGACTGTGAAGGTTCTGTACCAGTGTCGGGGCACAGTAGTGGGCTGGATGGTGGCTAATAAATTGATATGATATATTAGGCAGGTAGAGGTTTCCAAGCCTGGATAGCTCAGATGGTTGGAGCATGGATACTGATAATGCTAAGGATGCAGGTTTGGTCCTTGTATGGGACAGCTATATATTCTTGCATTGCTGGGGATTGGAGTAATAATTATAATAATAATTTTATTATTTGTACCCTGCCCATCTGTCTGGGTTACCCCAGCCACTCTGGGCGGCTTCCAACAGGTATAAAACATAATAAAACATCAAAATGATCCTTAGGGTCCAGGACCAGGAGATACTTCAGTGAGGACAGGGCTGAATTCCCTTCTGAAGGAAGAGATACCTGGTCTAGGTGTGCTCCTGGATCCTTCTTTACCCAGGTGGCCACTGCAGCCAGAAGTGCATTCAACATATGAGGGGTAATCTACACCTCTCTTCCAACAGAAGCAGGTGATATACATATATATAGTATCATCGCAATGGCAACACATGAAGATACTTGGTTAGCCAAATCTTTAGCAAATCCTAGGTCAAGTATACACACCTGTTTTGGGTTGTCGAGTTGTTTCCATTTACTTATCCTATCCTACCTTTAGAAACGTACAGGAAAGGGATAAATGAAGGGAACTGACAATATTTTCTGAAGATGTGTGAAATATGCCAAGATTGTTCAGAGTTCCAGGAAGAAACCATTATTGCTTGCCCCTATAAATATACTTCTCTAGAACGCCTCTCTAAAATGAAGGGTCAAAGCACTGAAATACTGGAGAAAAAGTAATGAAATATTGAAGGTATAAATCTGGGGGCATAAAAATATCCACTTGGTATCATTGAAAGAACAAAGTTCATGTTTTATAAATGTGGCCATTAAGCCTAAATCCATGACACATTTTCAAACAATTTTGAACAACTTGAAAAACGGATGAAAATGGGGCAAATCTTTACCTATTTAAAACAAAAATCCATCTATCAAACAGCTGAAAAGGATTGATCTTGAAATGCCAGTCACAATAATTCAAAACCTCATAGTGCATCTAAATAGAAAACCCCATTACCTTCTGTTTAAAATCACCATTTCATTACAACAAAGCTGGGACAAATATTTGTAATAATTAAACTTTTAGGAATAATAGAGGACATAACAATCCTATTTTCTCATTTACAATGGGATGTGTAGAAAAACAGTACTAAATCATTCATAAAAGACAAACATTGATAAAGCCAGTGGCTATCTCACAGAATCCTGCAATGAAAAGTGAGAAAGTATAGCAATAAGAATGAAATTAATGCATTTAAATGGCAATGTAATTTATGAACAGCAGCCAAATTAGCTTTTTTGACATTTAATTTGTCTCACATTGAAAAATATTCCTTGAAGAATAAAGAGATAAATCACAATGTAAAATGCAGCTTGAGTAAACATGCCCTTCCTTACACACCTGCATTAGCTCTCCAGAGGATGTAGGACAACTGGCACAGTGATGTCAAATCTATTTCTACCTAGTAAGAGTAATACGTATATAGCACAGAATTACACAAATGTCTAAATATGACACTCCTGGCTCTCCGTTTCCCTTCTTCTGTTTTTGTACATTTTGCTTCTTAGGTTTCTGCAACTGTCCCTGCTGCTTCTGAAGCCCCAACTAATGTGTGTGTTTAACTGTTAGTGTCCATACCACCCAAAGATCTTTAAAATCCTCTCTCCCTGAAGAAGGATAGGCAAATTATTTTATACTCATTGTGTGCAGGGCCAGATTTAGGTTTGATGAAGCCCTAAGCTACTGAAGGTAATGCGGCCCTTTATATGTCCAGCTGTCCTTTGTCAACAACAAATTGTCACTGTTTCTTTGTGTTGAATATATGCTATATGGTAATTTATGGACCTAATAGGTATCCGAAGCCATTTGCACATGCAGAATGCAGGCACCCTATATATAGAAATGAGCAAACCAGTGATATTTTAGGGAGCAGGCTAGTAGGCAGGCCCCATTATTTACATCATAGGAGCCTACAAAACACAAAACACTGTTGCTGTATGTAGGTTTTATTTTATTTGTTTCTTATCTTGTAAATATTTTTAATAAATGTACATCCAGGTATTTTTCCTTTAAATTTTTTGGGGGGCCCCAAGAGAGTGAGGCCATAAGCTATAGCTTGTTTAGCTTATATGTAAATCCGGCACCTCATGAGAAGAGAAGACTTCCTGGAAAAGACCCCGATGTTGGGAAAGATGGAGGGCACAAGGAGAAGGGGACGACAGAGGACGAGATGGTTGGATAGTGTTCTTGAAGCTACCAGCATGAGTTTGACCAAACTGCGGGAAGCAGTGGAAGACAGAAGTGCCTGGAGTGCTTTGGTCCATGGGGTCATGAAGAGTCGGACACGACTAAACAACTAAACAACAACAACAAATCCAGCACTGATTGTGTGGTATTTCTGCCATCTTGAAAAATGGCTTCAACTTGATATGACAGTGCAGTTTGGGAATTTTCAGGAATGAAACGATGGACAGGATAAAGCACACATACTTCGGCTACTTCTTCATTACTGTTGAACTGATCTGGAGCACATTTTGCAGTTCAGAGGCCCTGAGGGGCAAAGCCGCATTGTAGCATATGGTTTGCCATGGCCCAGCCCCCTACATATCACAACTTCTATGTACCCTGATTCAAATATCTGTATACATGCTATGTGTACATCCCTCTTTCATGAACAAGTTGCTGCTGTTATTGCAATAGAGCTGGTAGATTTGCAAACAACAAAGATTGCATGCATGTTATCTGTTTCCCCGTTGAAATAAATTGGGAAACCGCTACTGGTAATGACAGCTCCCCACTTAAAATGGGGGGCGCCCTTTGCATGGACGCGTGCAGCCCCTAGATCTGGAGCAGCTCCAACAGCATAGGCTTGGCCTTGCCTTCCCTCAGGTGGGATACCTGGAGGTCTCCACCTACCTCAGTCAGTTGTCCAATCCCACCTGGGGGAAGCGTTGCCAAGGAGACCAGGCCAGGTAGGGGAGGGATTACCTACCCACACAATAGAGGGAGGATCTTACTTGGGAATCCTCACTTGGCTCCAGAGCTTCTCCCACCCTACCCACCCTCAGTTAATGTCTTATTTTGCAGGTTAACTTTTCTTCACAGGTTTTGCAGGTTAACTTTTCTTCACAGGTATGCGGGCGCTGCTACGTTAAGGTCGCTGTTAAAGGGCCGGAAAGGAATTTCCCTGCATTGGCAGGTTTCGCCTTTCCCGTAGCAAAACGTCACAACTTTGGCGGTATCAGGCCTTGGGCGGAATCCTTTAGTCCATCTTCCTCTTTGCGGCGGCGATACCAGGGTTCCCCGTTAAAGGGGTTTCTGAAGGGAGGCTTTGACCGTACGCCGAAAGGTCGTCATTGCTCTCCCCTGCGGCGGCGGCGTAACGGGGGCGGCTATCTCTGCTTGAACATATGTTCTCCAGAGCCGGCCCATCCCCCCCCACACACACACTGGATAACCCTGATGCTCCCTAGGTCCCCGGCTGGGGACTGGGGAGGGAGAACACCCAATGCCTGAGCCAAGGTCTACCCACATTTGAAATTTAATAAAGTTGTGGTCAATTTAATCCCATAGCATGTTGTCTTGAGTCGTTATTCCACATGACGGGGGGACCGCGCGGGATCTGGGGACTCCGCCTGTCCACGCAATGAGAGCTCCATATGCAGATTAGCAATTCTGTGCACAGAACAGGTTGCTGAATCTGGGCAGTTTTATTTTACTTCTTTCAGAGAGTCACATTGGCCTCATTTTGTGACATATTAGAAAAAACGCTATCACATTTCCCTTAATCTTTTCTTATTAAATATTCTGTAAGTAGCAGGCTCAACAGCAGTGCTTTTCATTCACTGTAGACTTTGCCCAACTGGCAGAGCTCAGTGCTGCATCCTTTGCCAAAGAAAAGAAATGATCCGTCCAAAAGCAAGCACTTTCAAGTCCCATTGAACCACACTTTACACTGTACGTGTTTTTGCTATATGAATGCCAGCTTGATTTTCAGGACTTCCCACAGCAAAGGTGTGGATTGTGGTGGTGAGCAACACGTGTGTCTATACACATGTTTAAACTCCTTCATACACATCACTGGGATCCTTGATTGGGCCAGGGTGTATATGTGCATTTAAAAACTTGTGTACATTCATGTATGACCTCCACATCTGACATGTTTGCTGCTGTACACACAGCAAACACTTTTGCCCATGTAAGCTGCTGTGCAGTCTGGTTCACTAGAAGACTTAACTATTGAAAGCAGATACTGTTTTCAAAGCGTTCATGTCTAACCATGTCACTAATCTGAAGAGGGGAAGCAACAACCCTAACTTTGCATTGTAACTTTGTAGCTTAGGACCAAGGCATCATTCATTCTGTCTCCATGGTTTCAGGATTCCCACCCACCCACCCTGAGATCCATCAAAGAAAAATGTTACTGATACCACTTAATCAGGTAAGTAGCCCAGACTCCCCTTTTGCTGTAATTGCTGACTTCTCATTTTGAGTTACTTATTATTTCCCACCCCATCTTAAATTGATTTTTTTATAAGCAGGAGCAAGACTAATGCTACTATAATAGCTCAGGTGCTAAGGCAAATGGCACAGGTTCATTATTTCTAGAATTGTAAGCACCTGAGTGCTGCCTGATACATTTATGAATGTGCATCTTTGAGTGACATGTTCTTATTAAATGTCAGTGTTTGGGAGCATTTTATCGCATTCTGCAAATGGTTACTTCAGTGAGAACTGGATTTGCTCAGACACTGCAGGCAGAAAATAGCTCTCTGCCATCATCTATTCATGCTATTCATATTTTATTCATAAATTACCTGTAAGCATTTTTATTAAACACTGACTGTAGCAGAAGCCTAAGTAAGCATTAATTCATTCATTCATTAAAAAAGTATCTTAATTAGATAAATATAGACAATTTATAGAGACATCTTCTCAATTAAAACTGCTTCCTTGGGCACCACCAATCTCATCCTATGAGCTTCTACTTCCATATCCACTTTCATATAAGACCAAGCAAGGAAGCCCCCAGAAAACTCTGTATATTTATACAGCAGCACCCCCCCCCCAAAAAAAAAAAATCTATTACTATAGTAATATAGCAAATATAGAAAATTTACAGACCTGGATTTTATAAATCACATCATACTTATTATTTGTTTGTTTACTTTTAAACATATATATAAATATAAACCTCTCCTTCATCCTAAACATAGTTTCAGGATGGTAGACACAGACATTTAAAATCTTCAAAACAGTATTAAAACTTTATAAAACATTAAACAAAAATGGAGAGGAATAAAACCTCAACCAGCTGATCATGTAATAATTTAACATGTCTAAGTATTAAAAATAAATAAATTCAAGCTTGTGTCAGAAATAATACATTGTCAGTACCAGGTGCTGCTCCTTGCAGAAGGCTTTCCAAAGTTGGTGTCAGGTGTGCGTGCAGGAGCCAGGCCTGTGACCAGGATTGGGGCCTTCCTAAGTTTGTTCTGAAGAGGCAAGGTGCGGCCTCACAGGTGAGGCCGACTGGTAACTCACAGTACCTGGTGGCAAGAGCTGGGAAGGGATATAAGGTCAGCATTTCCCTTCAGCTCTTTGTCACAGCAACACGTTCCCTACCTTGCTGCGTTTGGTTCCTTGACTCCTTGCTTCTTGATCCTCAGACCCTTGACTTTGTGACTCCTTGCTTCCTGACCCTCAGACCCTTGGCTTCTTAACTCCCAGCTCTCTGACCCTTGGACTCTTGGCTTCCCGACTCCTGGCTTCTGGACTCCCATTCCTGCTCCCACCCCGCCATCTTGCCCCTGTCCTGATGTCCCCTGCCAGGACTTTGATCACCCATGAACCGGACTGTGACAGTTGGGGTCCAACTTCAGAGAAGGACCTCTCTTTTGTACATACATCATACATTTCTCCTAATAATGGAAAGACTGAGATGGACCTTCTCTGACAACCTTAATGTAATGGACAGGTTGATGACAAGAGGAGGCTGTCCTTTGGATATTTGGAGACCAAACTATTTTGGCCTTTAAAAGTAAGCACCAGCACCTTGAATTGGGCTCAGTAGAGAATGGGGAGCCAATGTGGTTCCTGTTGGGATGCGTCCGGGGAGACGGGGGCATTTGGCAGGCCCCCAGTTGGCTCCAGCCACTGGCCGGCAGCTGGGCAAACTCCAGTTCCTGGAACAGCATCAATCTGCAACTCGAGCCTCTGAAACATTCAGAAGCTGATCACGCTCTTACCAGCAGAGTGAATAAATCTTCAGAACGGAAGTGGCGGACAGAGACATGTGTAAGCATTATTTACAGGCGTTTATTCAGGATAGCTCAGGAACAAAGGAAAAACATGTCTGCTTCCCTTCGTGTCCAGCCAAACAGCAATATAGCAAAAGCAATATACAAACGGAAGTTCCCAGCAAGCCTGTGCTGGAAGCAAACAGGCATGTGACACACAACAGTCATGCCTGTTCCTTTTAAGGTGGAATGGAACTATAATCCTAACAGTTCCTTCAGAACTGATGTAATTTGGGTTCCATCGAGAATACTAGCAGACAAATTCTGAACTAGAAGTTGTCATTTTCAAAAGTCTTACAGGGGTAGCTTTGCTCCTGCAAAAGAAAGGTATCAGGAAACTGATCTAGATCTATTTCCACCAAATTTTTTTAAGGTCCATTGTTTGGGCCCCCCAAACAAATATAAAAAATAGATCAATTACCAGCTGTGAATTCCCAAAATCTGGGATAAAAATGCACCTTTTGTAGAGTCATCTCTAGATGTGTGTGTATGCTATAAAATTGAAATCTTGCATAGCTGATATTTCTTGGCCCTGATTATGAAAGTGTTTTCTCCACTTACAGCTTATTGCTAAGAATCCCACAGTGTACTACTCACTCCTTAGAATTTTGATCAGCTAAAAATCCCTCCATATATATTCTACTGGTGTCCACTTAAGAATAAATGCATGCATTAAATATTGTGATGAGGACATTAACAAATCGCTCATGTACTGCTTGAGAAAAGGTCTATTGAGTATTTTGGGCGGGTAGTTCAGTGTCTTGAAATGTACTGGTTTGACATGCCCTTTTTAATGTTTACCATTAGAATTAGAGTCAAAGGAAATAATTAGAAGAGTCGAGTCGGCGCCCAGGTCCCCGTCAGTATAGTCACCTTTGTTTATCTATGACATTTTACTTCACATACATTTCAGTGTACGCTGTACAGCCCTCTGTCTCTTATTAGTAGTCGAGTATTGTTGTGTTTCTTAATAGGCACGTGAATAACAGCAGCAGCATGCTTCTTGTCTGTTGTGAATGAGTGACACTGATTGTGAGAGAAGCGGTTATGTTTTGGGTGTTCCACAGATATAGCTGTGATTGCAGGGGGAAGAGGTTCAGAGCGAGTCAACACTGGCACACCACAAAGCAAACTGGTCACTCTTAGGGTTATCCTAACTTGGATATTGACACTGAAGATCTAACACTTGGACAACTGGCCTTTTTTATAATGGCCTTTTTTATAATGGCACCTTAGTTGTAGAACCTTCTTCCCCATAAAGGTCATTTGTATTTTTCGTCAGTTAAAAACATAGGCCAAGTTTTTGTTTTATTTTTAATTCTGCTGTGCTTTGGAAGGTGAAAGATGGATAAAGAGATTCTAGGGTCTTTCATTTTGTTTTTAAAATGTTGTATACATTTTAAAATGTTTTTTTGCAGGTGTTAGTTTCTTTGGCGGTGTATATAATATGAGGCCCTTCTTTACTATACGTACCTACTCCACAAGGGGTCTGGAGGGCAGCAACACGAGAACAAGCTTTTTCTGCAGTGACTCCTCTCTTCTGGAATGTTCTCTCCAAGGAGACTCACCTGGTGTCTTCCTTACATGTCTTTAGACACCAGGCAAAAACATTCCTCTTAACCCAGGCCTTTGGCTAATTCAACAATCTATTGCCTTTTAAAATGGGAAGGGGGGTACTGTTTTTGTTTGTTACTATGTTATATATTTTTGTGTTTTTATATTGTGAGCTTGGATGAAGGGTGATATAGAAATTTAATAATAAGTATGATAACATATCATGAGAAGAGAAGACTCCCTAGAAAAGACCCTGATGTTGGGAAAGATGGAGGGCACAAGGAGAAGGGGACGACAGAGGACGAGTTGGTTGGACAGTGTTCTCGAAGCTACAAACATGAGTCTGACCAAACTGTGGGGAGGCAGTGGAAGACAGGAGTGCCTGGCGTGCTCTGGTCCATGTGGTCACGAAGAGTCAAACACGACTAAACGACTAAACAACAACAACAACATGATAACATATCATTAGAAAACAATAGTCCTATCTTTTCAATTGAAAATGTATATTGATTGCTTAAACAATAGCAACCCTCTTCTACAATCATGATCAACATATCCCCCTGTCACATTCCTTGGTCATGCAAATGTAAATGTTCAAGGTGCTCATGGTAGAAAATGTAATGCAACCACTTCTCTGGTGCCTCTGAATCTGTAGTAACCATGTGGAAGTTATACGTGACCTACACACACACACACACACACACACACACACATATCCTGTTGGATCTCACATCAGGAAAGTTGTTTCACAGCAGCATTAATCATATCTGCTCTTTGTCTGCCTCAAGCAATTAATCCAGTCAAAACCATTTAGGAAAGTATTCTGTGTTATGAACTATAGAATCTGTTGTTAATTTTAGCAAAGCAAAATATAATACAAGATTTGGCATTGGAAAGACATGTTGAAGTGATGGGCTTATGAAGAAATGAGTGTTCATCTGCCAACACTCTTTTAACAATGGAATTTTATTAAACTACATGTTTCACTGCAACATTATTTTTAAAAGTGTGTGCTTTTAACCAATTAAACTTGATGACCATATTGATTTTTATTTTTATTTTTGCAGTGCCTACAAAAGAAACAGCATTCAAGCTATAGCAATGCAGAGAGGGCAAACTTGATTCTAAACAACTAAGTTCACCAGCCACAGCAGCAGCTTCCATCCTTAGTGCAGTGGTGTCCTTCAAATGGGCCCTTTTATTTTCTTTCATACAAGTGAATGGTTGCCATTTACTACTCTAGGACACAGTAAATACTTTCTCTTGAGAATACTATAGCAGTGACATAAAGCATGTCCCCACCTTTTTATTATTAGTAGTAGTATTAGTATTATTACAATACATACAAAAGTAGTGTGTTTTTTTTAAAAAAAGTGAAGAACGAGAAAAGAGAAATAGAAATAATAAACAAAGGCTGCCCCCATCCTAGCACTTAATAGTCCAGCCCTCACTGACAAAGATCCTGTGGAGTACATGTTATTTCTACACAGAAACGCACTGTCCCCCTTGGAGACTTGTCCTAGTGGTGGACTTGGGGGTCTCAAATTTCAGCAGCAGCCTGAATAGTGGATTTGAGTAAAGCATTTCCGCCTGCCTCTGAAACTACAGGAGCAACTTATACTTAATTGTGTTCAGTTATTAAAATATATTCTGCATTCCTAGTAAACTGGGGGCAAGGGAGAAAAGAGTGGTGATAACAGTTTGGGGTTTAAAATATGATAAAGTGAACAGTGCAAAGGGCCTTTCTGTAACTCCACAGTGGGTGGCCTGGACAACAGAGTTTGCAAACCAGGCTAGCCACCCCTCTTTTCTGACTCAAGCACTAGACACAACTGCCAAGAAAAAATGCAAATTTAGCTGCAAGGTTTGTTTTGTTCTTTAATGTTTTAGCAGTGTGTCCTTGGGGATCTATAAGAGCTTAAGCATCTGCCTGAAGATCATGGCCAGGATACTGGCGAGGAAAGGGAAGATCATGTGACAATTACGCTCTCTACAGAGGTCTACAAGCGCTGCTACAGCACTAGCTGAGAGAAGTGCTTTTAGATCTTGTTTCTCTTTGGTATTATGTAACTATTTGGTAAGCTTTCTTCACTATGTATTTTAAAAGTTAAATTGAAGACGCAACACTAAAACTGTAATCCTATACCCAGAAGCAGCTGGTGGATTGGGCCCCCTATTTTTGAAAATGTTGATATCTCCAGGGTACTTTTTGTTATGTGATTGGTGCCATGGACACTCTGGGTGGGTTGCACAGACCCCCTGGTGTCCCCAGATCACGAACTGGGAACCTTTGTCTTAAATAATTAAGACTGTAATGGCCACTTACCTGGGAGTAACCCCCACTGCATTCTGAGCAGACATGGATTGGGTTGCACTGCAAGAGTTCAATCCTATGCATGCCTACTCATATATAAATCTTACTGAGTTATTTTAGTCTTGCTTCCAGTTAATTGTATACAGTGGACACTCGGGTTGCGAACAGGATCCGTGCCGGAGCAACCCACAGCACTGCATTTGCACACGCGTGGGTCGCAATTCTGTGATTCTGTGCTTTTGTGCATGCGCAAGCACCGAAACCCGGAAGTAAACCATTCCGGTACTTCTGGGTTCGGCGTGGTGCGAAACCCGAATACGCACAACCTGAAGCGTCTGTAACCCAAGGTATGAATGTATAGCGTTGCAACTGAAATATTCCACATCGGAGAATCACCCATAAGGTTACTTATGAAAGAGACTCCTCTAACACTGTCTATTTTCCCTGCATCTGGGAAATAACATACAGCCCCAAATATGCACAGTGGACTCTTCCACATCACTGACTTTTTCTGTTGCAAAGGGGGAATTCAAATATTCTGTGTGTCCTGTCCCCATCCCCGTCCCCCACCGCCCATGGCAAAAATGGAAATAAGTAGCCAACAGCGTCCATTTTTTTTAAACTGTTTGTTCATACGGACAAGGAAATGCACGTACTTTTTAATTGCTTCAAGTTAAACACATGTTTGTGGTTTTGTGGTTTCCATTCAAATAAAAAATGGCTGATTACCATCATCACAAGTTCTCAAAAGTGTTAGAAGGCAAAAATGTGTTCTTGTTAAAGCACTGTAAAAAAAGAACTCAATATAAGCAACGTGCCATTTTTTTCCATGTAGAGAGAATGCTCTACTCACCCCAAGACATACCTCCTTATGAGTTGCATGTGTACAGATGCAAATTTCCAAGCATTCATGGCAATGTTACTTTTCCGTTTCCATTGTGTCAACTTCGGGCCATTCACCAAAGAGGACAGCTGCTCTTCCTCCCTGTGAAATGAGATTGTGCCTTGATATGTGCAGAAATGTGGTTTCCCACCTCACCCCTTTAGCCAGGTATGTAAATGTGCTTAACTTGGAAACTTGCAACATTTCTCTTGGAAGATCAGCCCACAGGCTAATACAGGGATCACACATTTTCAAATTGAGGAAACACACTACAACAGAGCAAATGCTGCAATGTGTTCCATTGGCTACAATAGAATGCTTCATTCAAGCCTAATTTCAGTAGGGGAAAGGAGTGAAGGAGAGGACATCTGAGAAGGGCATCAGAGAAGGGACTCTGGCTTTTAGTTATCTGTATCCTAAGAGACTATTTGTTAAGGTAAACAGAATCCATCTCAAAGCACAGGAGCAAAGAAAGTATGGAGACATGTTTTATATGGCCGGTTTTAACGTTGGTGACCATGTCAACTATAGGTGCGCTCATATTTTTGCTACATCTTTCAGCAACATCTAAAAACACATCTTTTTGCTAGTGACATCATCAATATGGTATTTCTGGGCCTCAAAATATAACTGTCAGGGCTTTATAATGCTCATCAAAAGTATGAACTCTTCTCTGGCTTGGATTTCAATCTGGCTTGCAGAAGAATTCTCTTCTACCTAGCCAGCCCCTTCCAATCCATCTAGAGTTCCTTTCTGCCTCCTTTCCCCAGTACCTGGGAAAGTGGTCCATTGGGAAGCCATAGCAAGTCTTTGCTCTGCTCCCCTGCAGTGTAGTGGTAAGTCACGGGAAGATCGACTTTATTGTGTACTATTTGAATTCTAATGGATTATTGAATATTGTTTTATTTTATATTGTTGTTGTTTAGTCGTGTCCGACTCTTCGTGACCCCATGGACCAGAGCACACCAGGCACTCCTGTCTTCCACTGCCTCCCGCAGTTTGGTCAAACTCATGCTGGTAGCTTCGAGAACACTGTCCAACCTTCTCGTCCTGTCGTTCCCTTCTCCTTGTGCCCTCCATCTTTCCCAACATCAGGGTCTTTTCCAGGGAGTCTTCTCTTCTCATGAGGTGGCCAAAGTATTGGAGCCTCAGCTTCACAATCCGTCCTTCCAGTGAGCACTCAGGGCTGATTTCCTTCAGAATGGATAGGTTTGATCTTTTTGCAGTCCATGGGATTCTTAAGAGTCTTCTCCAGCACCATAATTCAAAAGCATCAATTCTTTGGCGATCAGCCTTCTTTTATGGTCCAGCTCTCACTTCCATACATCACTACTGGGAAAACCATAGCTTTAACTATACGGACCTTGGTCGGCAAGGTGATGTCTCTGCTTTTTAAGATGCTGTCTAGGTTTGTCATTGCTTTTCTCTCAAGAAGCAGGCGTCTTTTAATTTCGTGACTGCTGTCACCATCTGCAGTGATCATGGAGCCCAAGAAAGTAAAATATCTCACTGCCTCCATTTCTTCCCCTTCTATTTGCCAGGAGGTGATGGGACCACTGGCCATGATCTTCGTTTTTTTGATGTTGAGCTTCAGACCATATTTTGCACTCTCCTCTTTCACCCTCATTAAAAGGTTCTTTAATTCCTCCTCACTTTCTGCCATCAAGGTTGTGTCATCTGCATATCTGAGGTTGTTGATATTTCTTCCGGCAATCTTAATTCCAGTTTGGGATTCATCCAGCCCAGCCTTTCGCATGATGAATTCTGCATATAAGTTAAATAAGCAGGGGGACAATATACAGCCTTGTCGTACTCCTTTCCCAATTTTGAACCAATCAGTTGTTCCATATACAGTTCTAACTGTAGCTTCTTGTCCCACATAGAGATTTCTCAGGAGACAGATGAGGTGATCAGGTACTCCCATTTCTTTAAGAACTTGCCGTAGTTTGCTGTGTCAACACAGTCAAAGGCTTTTGCATAGTCAATGAAGTAGAAGTAGATGTCTTTCTGGAACTCTCTAGCTTTCTCCATAATCCAGCACATGTTTGCAATTTGGTCTCTGGTTCCTCTGCCCCTTCGAAATCCAGCTTGCACTTATGGGAGTTCTTGGTCCACATACTGCTTAAGCCTGTATGTAGAATTTTAAGCATAACCTTGGTAGCGCGTGAAATGAGTGCAATTGTGCGGTAGCTGGAGCATTCTTTGGCACTGCCCTTCTTTGGAATTGGGATGTAGACTGATCTTCTCCAATCCTCTGGCCACTGCTGAGTTTTCCAAATCTGCTGGCATATTGAGTGTAGCACCTTAACAGCATCATCTTTTAAAATTTTAAATAGTTCAGCTGGAATATCATCACTTCCACTGGCCTTGTTATTAGCAGTGCTTTCTAAGGCCCATTTGACTTCACTCTCCAGGATGTCTGGCTCAAGGTCAGCAACCACACTACTTGGGGTGTACGAGCCATCCATATCTTTCTGGTATAATTCCTCTGTGTATACTTGCCACCTTTTCTTGATGTCTTCTGCTTCTGTTAGGTCCTTACCACTTTTGTCCTTTATTATGGTAATAAGTTGCATATTTTAAACATGTTTTCATTATCACATTTTTGTATTGTTACAAGGTGTGCAATCTTTGTTGTTACTTCAGCTTGTGTATAGCAATACAGAAAGGCGGTATACAAATTAAAAGTGAAATGAAATGAAATGAAGTATGGATAAACAAGATCAGAATCAACTGTAAAAATCCATCAAACAAGGGAACAGCAAAAGACAGCTATAAGGGCCATTAAGTTATCAGGAGGAAATTTTTCATTTATGAAAAGAATTGAAATTATACCAACACCGTAGTTGAGCTGCAAAATGTGAGCAGGTGTTTGGGGGTGGGTTGTTCACCTTCAGTCAGTTTCTCCTTCAGGCACTGACCAGTTAAATCTGCTTAGACCCTGGGACCTCAAACTATTTCAACATACTCCATGTACAGTCGTACCTTGGATCCCAAACACCTTGGTCCTTGGACATTTTGGCTCCCAAAAGCTGGTTTACAAACATGCCGGTGATCCAGTTTACAAATGTTCTTTGGAACCCGAATGTCCGATGGGGCTTCCACGGCTTCCAATCGGCTGCAGGAGCTTCCTGCAACCAATTTGAAGCCTCACTTTGGTTTCTGAAAGTTTTGGAAGTTCAATGGACTTCCAGAACAGATTCTGTTTGACTTCCAAGGTACGACTGTATATATGTTTCCTATTTTCTATTTCTTAGGAATGGTTGGGGACACACTTCCCATAACTGTTTTAGCTGGTGATAGCTTGCCTTACTTTGTTTTTAAAGTAGCTGGCCAAAGCAGTGTGTGTAGAGGGCGAAGATACTTTAAACTTTATTTTTGAGCATTCTGGCAGATGCTGAGCTTTGCCTCATAGGGGCTGGAGGAGAGAGCAGTTGTCTTTAAATGGGTTGTGTGGGGATGGGGGAAGCACCACAACATGATTTTTAAGCTTAAAAAATCAAGAAGAAATCTCCCCACAGGCATCTTATTTAAAGGAAAGCAACTCCCCCCAGCCCCATGCAATGGGGAGTAAGAGAAGTGTTCATCACAGCAGCAACTTGGGAGTCACTAAGTCCTTTAACAAAAATTAAGGTTAAGAAAATGAAACACACACACACACTTCAGCCTTCACCGCCCCCCTGGAATCTTCAGGGAAATTTTCTCCCCCTCCCTCCCAATCTTCGAGGCCATTTCTCTTCCAGCCCCCCCCCCCCCCATGTATGGCCAAAAAACAGATTGGCCAGATATATTGGCACAGCACTAGTTTTATGACATGAAACCCAGGCCACTAGAGATTAATCGAGATCAATAAGATGTTCTCGCATAGCCAAGCTGTAAGATAAGAAGAAGGCGGCAGCTGCAACTGTAAGTGTTAAAAGAAACATGGTTTATTACATTAAAATTCACAGCAAAAGAAAGAACCCGGTTATGTTTCATGGCATCCCCGGGACAGAGTCAATATCCTTGCCGAGCTGCTGAAACTCATTCAGTGAGGTCACCAAAAGGACAGTCTGTAACAGAAACGAGAAGAGAATAAATATGGCTTTTCTAGAAGTACTATTTTGCCGAGAGACGTACAGTAACTCACTAACTGGGGTTGTTGTTTTTTTCTTTCTTCCATCAGGGGAGGGGAACCACATCCTCCCCCCCCCCCTTTGTTGAAGAGAGACAGATTTAAAAATGCTTTTGTGCTAAAGTCATTTTTGAAAAGCTGCTCTACAGCTGAGAAGCTGACCCTCAGGAACTGCCCTGATCCGTCGGCATAGTAACAAAGAGCATGAATTAACTGGCTTTCCATAGCTTCCAATCCAAGATCAGCACATCCCTCAAAACACACTGCTCATGCCTGATGGAGCTATTGAGAAAAATAATCACTGTTATTATGGAATGCCACTGGCTGGTTCGTACAAGAGGTTTATGCATGTTTGTGTAAAACACGCAGTCTTGTTTTCCCAAGGTAGAAACCATAGCCCTGTGACTTATTTTTCCGATCTTGTTTTCATGTCACCAAATTGACAGTGCCTTGGTTAACAGGGTGCCATTTTCCCTCTGTGTTTAGTATTCTGAGCATTGCATTGGGTAATTATGAATATAAATGGGAAGTAGGACTGTGAATGAGTAGGGGCATTTAAATTGTTGGCAAATTCCCTCCCTCCCCCCTCCCCCGCCACTCCAGAGTTGACAAAGGGACACTATGTGCAGCATTGCTAAATGCAATGAAGTGATTTGTTGTTTTTAATTTGGTTCACAAAAAAAGAAGATAAGCAAGCAAATCACAGTCATGTCACAAAATAAGATGGGAGTTTTATCTGGTTAACTTTTAATTATATTTTATTTCCCTTCTTTTTCAGGGAATATCTAGCCTCACATTCTAATGATCTATCCACTAAGGCTGAAATCTGAAGGTTGCAACACATGAAATATGAACTGAATAATCTACATTCTGCCAGAGCTGAATTTGCAGTGGCATATCTGCTCCAGAGCTGAGGGGAGAGTGGAGAGAAACCAGGTAAAATCTGGCTTATTGCTTAAAGCAAAAAATAGATGATGATGATTATAATCCATAATATGGGATATACAACACCAAATGAAATAAATTTAACAGTTTGAATGTATTATTCTAAAAAAATACATTTAGGATAAGGTTACTATGAGCTGTGAGTTTAGGGGCAGGATCTCTCCCAGCTAGTTCTTCCACTAAAGGAAATTCTCACAAAACCTTTAAAGGTAAAGGAAGTTAGGAATCTTATTTATAATATGAAGCTTAGGAAAGCCCCAGACAAGCTGGTTCTTCTATGTTATGAGACATACCTAGCCTCATATCATAATAATATATCCACTAAGGCAAAAATCTGAAGCACTTACCTGGGAGAAGATCCCACTGAACTCAATGAACAGGTAAAAAATTGCAATATAGCCTGCAAAGGCACATTCGTGTTTGCCAGGGAAAAGTCTGAAAAACATGCAAAGAATGTAAGAAGTGCATGTTGGATCAGACCACTGGCCCATCTAGTCCAGCATCCTGTTCTCACGATAGCCAGCCAGATACTCTTGCTCAGGTCTTGCTTGATGGTTTCCCACAAGAGCACTGTCCCCTCCCATGGTTTCCAGCAAGTGCTATTCAAAAGCATCCCTGCCTCTGACCATGAAGGCAGCAGACAACCATCATAGCCAGTAGCCATTGGTAGCCTTGTCATCCATAAATTTGTCTATTCCTCTAAAGTTGGTGGTCATCATTGCCTCCTGTGGGAGTGAGCGCCATAGCTTAACTATGCACTGTGCCAAGAAATTATTTCATTTATCTGTCCTGAATCTTCCAACATTTGGCTTCCTTGGATATCCACAAACTCTAATGTTATTAGAGAGGGAGAAAAACTTCGCTATCAGCTTTAGCCATAGCATGCATAAAAGCATACCCTTCTGTTGTGTCAACCCTTACCTTTTCTCTAAACTAGAAAGTCCCAAATGCTGTAACCTCTGCTCAGAGGGGAGCTGCTCCACCCCCATGATCCTTTTGGCTGCCATTTTCTGGACCATTTCCACCTCTACAAGAGCCTTTTTGAGCTGAGGCAACCAGAACAGTACACAGTATTCCAAATGCAGTCACAGCACAGATTTGTATATTGGGATATCAGAAATTTTATTTTCAATTCCTTTTCCATCGCTGGCATGAAATCTGCCTTTTTCACAACTAGGGCACATTGAGCCAATATCTTCATGAGCTGCGAACCCAAGATCTCGTTCCTTGTCAGTCACTGCCAGTTTAGACCCCATGATCATATATGTGAAGTTAAGATTTATTTATTTATTGCTTCAACATGTGTCACATTACACTTTTTTACTATTTTATAGCAAAATGGTATTTGGCATTTTACCGCCTGTTCACTCCTTTTGGAGCACTTCACAATACATTTTGGGTTTAACAGCCCTGTGCAATTTAGTATCATCAGCCAACTTGGCCACTTCATTAATGGCTCCTAACATTTATGAACAAGATAAAAACTCCCAATACATTACTGTATTGTTGTTGTTGTTTTTTGTTGTTGTTTAAACTTCTTAGTTCCTTGTAACCTAAATGGTCTTCAAGCACTAGGCTAGTGTTGGCAGGAACAAGAATGGAGTGAATACTTGAGACAGGAGAGAATATGTCTCCCTATGAATGTTCCAGGAACAATCCTTCATGCACCAACAGCAAATGGAGTCAGCGGCATGGAAAGGACACATATACTGTCTTCTGTGGAAGACTATATTTTCCTCCATGACCTGCTGCCCATGCACTGCTGCAAAATGGATTGCACTAAAAAAAATCAATTTATGTATTATGGGCTCTCTGAAGACCCAAACTATTCACAATGAAAAGGACTAATGGCAGACGGCTACAGGTGACTACTAGAAATGTACTATGTGGATCCAGAAATTACCATATTTTTCTGTCTATAAGACGCCCTCATGTATAAGATTACCCCTATTTGGGGGGACTCCGATTTAAGAAAATGGGGGGGATCTATCAGTGTATAAGATGCCCTCAAATTTTGGACATTATTTTTGGGGGGGAGGGAGCCTAGTTTTATACACTGAAAAATATGGTACTCCAAATGATGTGTTGAATTGAGCTTGCACCACTGAACTTTCTCTTCCCCCACTGATTAAAGTTTCCTCTTGCCCTTCATTTCTCCCTCCCACTGTGGCCTAAATGACACAACCCCTACTGTTCAGGGCTCCCCGGCCCTATCAAGGAGGTTTCCAGGGGGTACAAGGGCTGTAGGGAGAGATTGGTAAGTGACAAATGCACTTTCAAGAGATTTGATACAATTTTGGTGAGTGTTGGGCTGGAATCCCTGTGTTTTTCATGGAAAAGCTGTGGATGGAATGTCATCCCAGCCAAGGCTCTCAAATCATGGAGTTTGCTTCCCAGACATCATGGCAGCCAGAGTCTTTTTGTCAGGAATACTCATCTTGGTCATTTGCTGTTTAAAATGTTGTTTACATATCGCTGTCATGGATCATGTTGTGCATCTTTGGCCTATGAAATGGTAGCCATCTTTGTGCATTGTTAGCCTGTGAAATACTAGCTGTGTGAGAAGCATGTCAAATAATCTCTCTTGTACCAGCCTGGAAATATTAGCATCATCCTTCCAAGTTGCCTTCCCTTTTAAACTTCTACCAATCAAGTTTCCCAAACTTGGGTTTCCAGCTGTTTTTAGACTACAATTCCCATCATCCCTGACCACTGTTCCTTCTAGGTAGAGATGGTGGGAGTTGTAGTCCAACAACAGCTGGAGACCCTGGTGGGAGTCTGGGAAACCCTGGTGTAATGTAATGAAAGAGAAGACCCTGGTTCAAAACTTGCACCTGCCATGAATTCACTAGGTGGCTTCAAGCAAGCCACTTCCTCTCAGCCACACACACATACCTACTGCTATCTAGAAGCA
Source organism: Podarcis muralis (assembly GCF_964188315.1). Classification (NCBI taxonomy): domain Eukaryota; kingdom Metazoa; phylum Chordata; class Lepidosauria; order Squamata; family Lacertidae; genus Podarcis; species Podarcis muralis. The sequence goes on from NC_135657.1 coordinate 69,966,610, forward strand.
AAATATTTACACGCTTTTAAGGACAAAGCCATACAGTGTACTTAGTGACCTGAAGTCCATAACGTGTTCTGAATGCTTTAAATTCATCATTCACAATAATAATTATTATAAAATTACAGTGGTACCTCGGGTTACAAACACCTTGGGTACCAACACTTCGACGGATTACAGACTCCGCTAACCCGGAAGTAGAACCTCGGGTTAAGAACTTTACCTCAGGATGAGAACAGAAATTGCGTGGCGGTAGCGGGAGGCCCCATTAGCTAAAGTGGTACCTCAGATTAAGAACGGTTTCAGGTTAAGAACGGACCTCTGGAACAAATTAAGTTCGTAACCAGAGGTACCACTGTATAATTAATTCTCAGTAGTGGGCAAAAAGTAGAGCAGTGGAAATTTCATTTCTTTTCTTTTTTTAAAATAAAATAAAATCCCAGTTTTAAAAGCCCAGCAGCAGCCACTGCCAAAAGCATGCATCATAATGTTCCACGTTAGTCATATTCTGAAACCAGAAAAATCAGAGACAATTCATTTTGCTGATTTGACATTCCTGTTCCCTAAAAGCGACCTATATTTGAATTCACTTTGTTTCATGCAAGACTTCTCCTTAGCTGTTTCACTCAGGCAAGGGAAATGGTTAAGTGGACCTACTGATATCATCTTGCTGGTTTCCATCAGCAAGTTACCTTTAGGAATAAGATTGATAAACTAATTTATGTTATATACTGCCATCTGCTGTGTCTCCTGCCAAATTGCAGCCTGGAATTCAGGCCATAAGATGTCTGCAGTCCCGTATTTTAAATTTAATTGCAATACAATTACCAGCAAGGATTACTCTCATTCTGTTTGGCAAGGGGTTAACATCCTACTGGGAATAGGCCCGTGCAAATAGCCAAATAAAATGATGCAGATATACACAATTAAATTTCATTATTCCCACCCAATGACACTAAACAGGTCATCTGCATTTTTCTTATATGAACACAATCTTGTAAACAATGGGTTTATAGATGCAGTCATTTTAATCAGCATGGAAAAGACCTTGTAAAAATAGTAGTGTGGTTCTTAAATCATCTCCCCATAGCACAACAAAATAGGCCTTCTGAGACTACTCAAACCTTTGGGGAAATTCTATTAGTTCACATATTGTATCATAAGATTTGTGGCATATTTTGTCCATAATGGGTCTGTTGCAACATCCATTTCCTGATAACTGAATAAAAGGACAATAACAGCATTCATCTCCCTTTAAAAATGGAAATCCATTTTGTTCTTTCTCACAGCACCTTTAAAAGACATGGGAGCATAACTTGGAGCCAAACGCATGGGAGGAAATATGTCCTGAAGAGCAGACATATAAAAATTGCACCAAGCCAGGTATTACCGCTCGTCCAGTCTTGAATAAATGCTAGCCAGGTCTTGCTGCAGGGCCAGGCATGCAGAGAAAGCAAAAGACTTGGCAAACCTTTGGTGAACTGCTACATCATTATGCTGGTGCCTTTAGCTTAAACAGACATGCTCTAAAGCTACAGTTGACAGATTTCTATCTCTAAACAAAGATCTATGAAATTTGAGAGTTCAAAATTCATAGGTCTTTTAGAAAGACACTACCCCCACATTCCATTTGCTGATACTGGAGGGAACTCAAGGTAAGCGTGATCTCGAGGGGCAGCCCATCCATTAGCCACATCCATTAGCCACCTTTGCCTCAAGTGGCAGCTTGGGAAGGGCAGTGGGTGTGTATGCCATTCCCTGGCCTGGCCAGCCATCTTTTAGAACTCTTGAAACAGCGCCAGCAAAGTGGTCAGTAGCACTCTTACAGTGCTCTCCAGTGGGGTCAGGTCACACACACCTTGTTCTGAGGAAAGATTAGGGTTAAGAAGGGTTGGGGGAGAATTTCCATTTTGTTTGCATTTTAATGAGAAACTACCTAATTTGCACTTTTTGAACCAATACAGGATACCGAAATCAACATTCGCACTTCTCTGAATTTTTCAGTGAGGTTCTCCAACCAATCAATACATACAAAAATGTGTCTGTTAGAAGAAAGTGTGTATAAATGGGCGTATATTGGTGAAAACAACATGCAAATGCATTATATTAGAGAAAATTGCTCACAAAAAAAGTTTGCATTAATTAAAACTGCAGACAAAAATGGGTTTCCCAAAAATTGCTGTGGAAATATGGAGAACGGAAATGGAAATGGAAAAAAATGAGAAAGAGAAAGCAACCAAAAATGACAGGCCCTGTATTGGTCAGAGGAGGACACTGACAGATGGGGAGCCTTAGCACATCCCATGTTGCTGGTACTGGTGGCCAAGACAAGATAAGGAGAGACGAGGTCAGTGCACTGGGGAAGGGTGGAATATGGAGCAGGAGTGACTCTGCCTCATCTTGCAGGATGTCTCATGCTGGCCCTGATGATTCCCCTCAGAAATAGTCTCTGCCAACTGAGGAAGTGCAAAACAGACAGGCATCAAGAAAGCAAAAGCTGGTCAATCTGACTAAATTCACAATTAAATTTGGGTTAAATATTACCGGCATATGACAAGAAGGGTACCGTATTTTCTGATGTATAAGACGACTGTATGTATAAGACGACCGCCAACTTTTCAAGTTAAAATACAGAGTTTGGGATATACTCGTCATATAAGACTACCCCTCTTTTCATCCCTGTACGCACACTGCAGCTGAGGCGCGGGGGGCCTCGCAGGAGGATCGGGGGGAAGGGAAGACTGAGGGGAGGACTTCAAAGCCCCGCTTGCCTCATCCCACCTCCATCCTCAGCGGCAGCCAGAACATACAGTATATATATCTCTCTCAGTATAATAGTCAATGTTTTCCCCTCATGATCCACCTCCCCGGTGCTTCGCAGGGCCGCCAAGCCAGCACAGCCACCTCTTGCCCCATTTTAGCGGGAAGGGCTCCCTCCATCACTCTCCGTGTGAGGGCAGGAGAGGAGGAAGAGAAGCTGCCGCCCCTCTTTACCCTCACCGGACCCACCTCCCCCCCACCTCCCTCGCCTCACAGAGCCCCAACAGCCGCCAAACAGCTGCTTACCTGCCCCGCGCATGTGAGAGAGAGACCCAGGCACACCTCTCCACAGCTCCTCCCTCCCTTCTCACTCCCCCTCCCCTCCACCCTTTCATAAGAGGGAAGGGGATTCAGTGCAGGACTCGTAAGCACAGTTCACGCAGGTGCTCCCCCCTCGCACCAGCTGCCTGAAAGCACTTTCGCTCTCTGTCTCTCTCATGTGCACCAGAGCTTGGCGGTGTCCATCTGTGTAGGGTGGGGAGAGAGAGAGCGGAGACACGCACAAATGTAGAAAACGCGTGTACATGCTGGGATCGCCCGGGGCAGGTGTCGCTTCAGCGGCCCATGTGGGTTCCCCCATGTGGGGAGGTTCAGCACTCAGGAAGCATGGCAAGCTGTGAGAAAGGATTTCCCTTCCTCCTCCTCCCCCCCCCCCCCCCGCTTCTCTTGGGGACAATGGTTCACTCCAGCTCCTCCTGCTTCCGCTTCGAAGGTCTCCGAGGGACGTCAGAGGAGCTGCCCCCCGTCCCATGTCTCATGGGGGGAGCATGGACAGCCAGTGGAGAGCTTCCCATTGGACTTTACCACTGTGGAGGGCAACACTCAGGCGACTCCCACAACCATAATCAGCGTATAAGACGCCCCCCAGCTTTTGAGAAGATTTTTCTGGGTTAAAAAGTCCTCTTATACGCCAGAACTTAAGTAGCTTCTTAACGACCAATAAATTTTATTTCAGCATAGGCTTTCATCAACTAGATTCCACTTAATCATATTTTATCCTCAGATTTATTGTTATCCTCAGTTTTCTGACATATATATTGTGCATTCAAACTCTAGCAGTGCTAAGTTTATTAATTATATTCCCTATGGGGACAGAAGAATAAGATGGATCCAGACTTAATTATGCTTAGAGCTGACCCATTGAAATCAATGAGACTCTCTCACACACAAACAGCTTATTAAATATCTGTTGGTGTTGCATAGGCACACCAACTCTAGGGGGCAGAGGTTTTTGAAGCCCCCTCAATCTAGGGGGCAACCCAGCGCCTCTGCTGGGCTATGTACATTTGTGAATCTTTGAATCGACTGAGTGACAGTCAGAATGAGAATTCTTTTCCGCCATATTTTCAGAATGAAGCTTTCACAATTCCCAGGGATTCTTCCCATAAAGAGCCAAAACCAATAAGGTTGGAGTTTTCCCCTCACAATTCTTTATGATGTTGAACCCTAATTACCCTTTTAAACTATCTGCATTGGTTCTCAAGGGAAATCAACCATTTGTGCATTTGTGATTAGCAGAGTTTGGGTGTAGGAAATGAAGGATTTACTAGTATCTGCAGCAAACATTTCCGATTCTTTTCTATGCCTCAGTGTGGGAAACAAAAAGGGTTTTGTGCATGTGTGTGTACATGTGGGCGTGTGAATGAATTCTTCCAGCACCAGTTTACTGGCTCAAAGCCCAGAGCAGGGAAAACTTCCACATTTCCTTACATCATGTAGCTATTGCTATTGCCCATCCACAGCAAGCTTCCACTCTGCTCCTCCTCAGTGTGCAGTAGTGACCCATTTCTTTGCAGTCAGTGCGCCTATGCCCAGCTCTCTGATGAGATACTGTTTCAAGGGCTGGTTGGAAGAAAGGAAGCAGTCTTTGAGTATCAGGCTTGCTTGGAAAAAGGCCTGATTCTCATTGCGGACTCTTTACTGATGGTTCCAGAATTTTTGCAACCACCCTTGAACAAGCGAGTACATGTCAGCCTGATTGTTTTGAGCATCATAATTGCTTAGACAGCCAATAATGCTTTGCTTTTCCAAATTCTTTGGACGTTGAAGCTCACCCGTGGCAATTTAGGACGGGTTCAGAAGAAGTTCAAAGAGATAACTTTCATTGTGCCTGCTGTACCAAAACCACAGAATCAAAACGATAGTCGGATGAGCATTTGGGACCTCCAGCGTATTTGACAGCTCCAACCAAGGAGCGTAACTCTTCAAATAAAAGAGGATTAGACAAATCCATGGAGAACAAGGCTCTCAGTGGCTACCAGCCATGATGAGTACACTATACCACCAGTTCCAGAGGAAGTGTGCATCAGAATGTCAGTTGCTGCGAATCACAAATGGAGACAGAATTGTGGCACTTAGGCAGGGTGGGTGTCAGATTCCAGGTGGCTCTCAGCACGGTGCCAACCAAGGAAGGTTGTGTGTTCATCATCATGCATGGGGGCAGCAAAGCCCCTTCTCTCCAGGCCACCATACACCAACAAGGACAGGACACCTGCCTTGCTGACAACCACGCATGGGAAAGGTAATGCCACAAACTACCACCCTCCCCACTAGGCCCCCAGAGCTGGGGAGGTGCTGCTGCTGCTTTGAATGGGAGCCAAGCTTGGTTCCCATCTGCGTTCCCATCACCAGACCAGCTACTATCCAAAATGCACTGCCCTGGTCTGTAGATTTATAAAATGGATAGACAGATAATCCCAGTAGGAACACAGGTCTATAAAATCTACAGATGGGTCTATGTATTTTATAGAGAAGAAGAAGAAGAAGAAGAAGAAGAAGAAGAAGAAGAAGAAGAAGAAGAAGAAGAAGAAGAAGAAGAGTAGTAGTAGTAGTAGTAGTAGTAGTAGTAGTTTGAATTTGATATCCCACTTTATCACTACCCGAAGGAGTCTCAAAGCGGCTAACACTCTCCTTTCCCTTCCTCCCCCACAACAAACACTCTGTGAGGTGAGTGGGGCTGAGAGACTTCAAATAAGTGTGACTAGCCCAAGGTCACCCAGTAGCTGCATGTGGAGGAGCGGAGACGCGAACCCAGTTCCCCAGATTACGAGTCTATCGCTCTTAACCACTACACCACACTGGCTCTCCAGTAGGACATGAGAAGAGCCCTACTGAATCAGACCAAAGAGCCATCTAGTCCAATATCCTTTCCTCACAGTGGCTTTCTTTCTGACGTAAGAAAACAATATGTGTGTGCATGTGCTTGTGTATGTGTGCGCACATGAGCACGTGTGTGTATTGGTAAGAATATGTTTATGAGCTCCATACCAGATGCAGCACAAAGATAATAAAATAGCAGCTATGAAAACCCCAACAGTGGCCTAATTTGTAGAATATTCTTAATGTGAACAAGTTAATAAAAACTCATTGTAAATCCTTCAACCATTACAACAATTACAAACCAGTGTTTCCTTGCGTCTTAGAAATGTGCTTAATGAATAAAAATGCAAGACTCATTAAGATTTCTTTTTATGAGATCACTGGCTTACATTATCATTAACAGCAGCTTCCTAGGTTTGGGGTCTCTTTTTTACAGATCTTTAATTAGGTACATTAATATTTATTGCTGGCTTGGCTAATTGGCTGATGGGACACATGGGACCAGCTTACATTTTGACTGTGTGTACATGGGGTGGGAGAAGGCCGGGTTCAATGCTGTTGTTCCTATTCTTCCAGGGGTTTCATTGCTGATTTCTGTTAGTTTGCAAAAGGTCTAGCACCTCAGTCTCTAGACAGACAGCAAGATTGCATGTGTCCTCTCTAACATAGTGATGCGATGACATCAGTGTACAGGCAGAAAAGAAACCCAGTGTTTTGCATTCTTGAAAGTGCAATAGTGAGAAAACAGGAGTGTGTCTTATTAACAAACCAGGGGTTGCCAGTGCCATGTCATCCACAGCCCTGACCAGCTGGGGCTGATGGGAATTGAAGTCCAACATCTGTAGGCACTGCATTGGTGACTGTTGTCATCATCATCATCATTATTATTGTTGTTGTTGTTGTTATTGTTATTATTATTATTCCCCCACTCATCTGGCTGGGTTTCCCTAGCCACTCTGGGTGGTAATAAACACTTAAAGAAGATGCTACTGCTCAGCTCCAGGGTTTTCATGATATGGCCATCTTCAGGGTCTATCTTATTCTCTATCTTATTCTCCATGCTTTTTGTAACCTTTACATTAAACTGCTGGGACAGAGGATTTGAAGTGAGATGATGTCAGTATGCTGAAAACTTTGAGTTCTCTCTCTCATCAGATTCAGGTGATGCAGATGAAGGGCTAAACGGATACCTCAAATCAGAAACCGGCTGGATGAAGGCCAATCAATTGAACTCATTCCTGACAAGAAAGTGCTTTGGCTAGGTGATTTACCTGTTGATGTTCAGTGGTAAAGAGCTGCCAATCATCAGCTTGGCTGGTGTGCCCACTGCAGCTTCTCCAGACAGAAGCTGCTTCCACGCTAGAGCTTGCAAGGGTGCTAAAACCCTCTTCCTGGGCCATGATCCTTATAAATTGGAGATGCCAAGATTTAACCTGGAATCTTTTGCATGCAAAGCATGTGCTCTACCAATGACTGTTAAGGTTGAAATCCTGTGCCTACTTCCTTAGAAGTAAGCCTCATTTAATTCAGTGAATCTGCAAAACTGTGCATAGGATCGTGGTGTTAGGTAATATGCTAATGTTTCAAGCAATATTGGGGAGGTTGTGAATTTAAGCTCCTACTGTACAAACATATAGACAAGGAGACAGATGTGCAGCAGTTCACAGGTCCTTGGAAAGGAGGGGGAAATGCAACCTTGAAGCAAGGATAAAGAGGGTGGGTATAAAGAGATGTCGAGGTTGAATTTCATTCTATTTTGTCTCTCTTCCCTCAGTATCCTATTACTCATTCCTTCACTGAGACCAACAACAACCTTCAGCCTATCATTTTGAAATGCCTTTTCTTGTAGCTGAGGGGTTGCTGTGGGACTTTTATTAATGATGCAAGTTGTCTGAAAGTGCCTTTCCACAGCATATATCATTTGCTGTAGTCTCAAATGGCATATTCAAAGTGCACATCCCATTAAAGTATTTTGGGGGGGAAGTGCCATCAACATATTTCACAAACGATATATATGCAAGCAGAGCTGCCTGCGTTCTTTCCTGGGCCCTCACTTTACCTCAGAACCTTCTAAATTGGAAGATGCCAGGGATTTAATGTTCTTCACACAGAGCTTGCTGTGATACTACAGTTCTGTGCATGCTTACTTAGGAGTAACCCCTCTTTAACTCAGTGGAGCATACTTCTGAGGTAACATACAAATAATCGGTTTCTTTTTTTAAAAAAATGGTCGCATTTTTCACAAATATTGCTGGATATTTGTATGCACTTACCACATTCTGCTTTTAAGTCATAGGATTCCTCCTACAATCAACCTCATGTCTAAGAACATAATGTTGGAATACATCTTCAGCCATTGTTAAACTATAAGTACTGGCCTGTCTGTACCACTCCAGCCCCGTCAATCTTGCCATGCTAAGTGACAGAGTTTAAAGAGGGCTTACGGGCCTCCTCTGTGATTGACAAAATTAGAAAAGGACAATCTTCTCTCTAAAGGCCAAGTTATGCCCAAGTGTTTATAATGGTATAAGCCAGTGAGGCTTCTGGCAAGCAGAAGTAGTAGACTGGAAAAGGCAGCCAGGTATCATTTATCTAACCACAACAGATACTGAAAACCTCCAATGGCGTTTGACCAGAGAAATGCGCTACTATAGATGTGCTTGATTGTATATCAACAACAGTACTTGCGTGGGTGGTGCCTGGAGGTTGAAAATGCTAATATTATGTAGAAAACATTATGTAGAAAAAGCCGCATGTATGAAGCCTGGCATGGAGAAATATAGGACTTTACTTTTTTCCAGGGGTAGGTGAAGTTTTGTCTGCTTAATTCCTGCTTGCATGTTTTTTTTTAATAATAAAAAAAGCTGGTAGCTTCACAAAAGCATCTTTTTCACCTCAGCCTTGTGGGGCTGATGATGCAACAACTTTGCACTGAGAGGGCTGCTATTCCAGCACTATGGGAAGTGTGCTTTTATCTGTCACACAGCCAGCATGTAAACATGTGATAGGCAAAGAATCTATTCATTTTCTTAAAGAAATAAAAATTAAAAAGACAAATGAAACGAACACTAGAGGGCCCCCCTTCTATTTGTGGGTAGTCCCTCAAGAGAACCCATTTTGGTTGGGTGAAATACTCTTTTAAAAGCTGTTGTGAATTTCAAAATGCTCTTGAATGGCAACAGCTGTGCATAAATCTGTTTATTTTGCATTGGTATAGTAACAGTCTATATAGTCAACATATTTATGCACAGACTCTTCATCTCAATAATGTACAACATACTAATAAAAATAGCTGGTGTCACATATGAACCTAAGGTCCAGTTTTGTGAGGTGAATGTGGCGGGTTCATTCTTTCTTAATGGCCCACCACCACCACCATTGACTAATAGAATTTGCTCAGTTGCTTCTGAGCGCTGTTGAAGGCAGGTATAAATCTGGAGGGAATATGGGAGAGCAGTAGATTCAAGAACAAAAAGAGGAAACTGCAAAAGCACAGAATGAATGGCTTCCTGGCCCAGCCCAATATGTCTTTTAAATCTATTGTCTGTTCTTCAGGGTTAACTGATTTAGCTCTTTCAGAACATGATCAAGACTGCAAATCTCATCATGTTTACTCTGAAGTAAGTCCTGCTGAATTCAAGAGGGATCACTTCCAGGGTTAGGATTGCAACCCAAACCACACTGTCTCAAGCATATTTTGAAAAAGCCAAATCACTTTGCCCAGAGGAAGAGTCAATAGACTTGAAATGCATTGGGCTGGTAAGCCAACCTCCAAGACGCACCTACCTTTGAATTCTTCTAGATGTCAATGAGGTCAGGGCTCCTGCACCATTGTAAGCCATAACAGAAGCAAAGGCACTTCAGCAGCAGAATTTCATCCCTGCCTGACAAGCAGCCTCTGCCTAAATTTCCTTTTTCTCATCACAAATAAAGACCTAGAGCTTCAGCCTCCAGTGTACCTGGGTTACTCAGAGACAATCAGCAACAGCCACCTAAATTTAATTGCAGTTTCCTTATGTTCATCTAACAGCCCACCCCACCCCACCCCAAAAAAACCCACCCTAGGAGCCTGCTAAGAGGGGGGGGAACCACCTGACTTCATTTCTGGTCCATTCAGAAGCACATGAAAACACTTTTTGATTAAACTCCAACCAGTCAAGGATAATGGCATGGTTTATGATATCTTTTTGCACACAGAACAGGTGCAGTGATTAGACCTCCCTAGGGAAGAATGTGTGACTGGTGGTGGCAGCTGTGTTGAGTGCCATAAATCCCTTGAGGAGAAACAAAATGTATGCACTCTGGGGAGGGGAGATAGGTGTGACCTTGATGTGAGGTCAGAAGAACAATTTATCTGATTCAAGCCAGTGTTGTTAATGTTCTGTGCTAGGCTGGACCCATGCACACTTAATAGCCTACATAGAAGCTTGAAGGCTGAATTACATTTTTTTATTTTTTGCCCCCACTACTGTTTCAGTATCGTGAGAAAAGAACCTGCACCTGCAGGGATTCCTGTTTCGGAGGTCTTTGGGCTCTCATTCAATATCACCTCCATAGCATGATAGCCACTGTAGTATGGCTGCTTCCTGAACTGCTCAGGGAACATCACATAGGATGAACAGTCACTGCAGCTACTTCCATACTTGCATCTCTTCTCCCAGAAGACATCCAAAAATAAGCCAATGGCTTCTGCATGCTTAGGAGAATGTATTAGGTACACAGACATACATAGATAGGTTTGCAATTATTTTAATGGCTTTTTATTTTTAATGCCTAAAAGGAGAGGTTAGGGATTCCAGAAATTCACTTGCTATTCTTCTCCCTGTTTGTTTTCTGGATGTATTCAAAGTCACTTTTCTGTCACTCACACTCTGAAGGACAAGACCTGAAAGAAACATGGAAATACAAAGAGACAATTTAGTTAGAGGGCTCATGAAGCTTACAATTCTAGATTAAGTTAGTCATTATCTTTCATTTTCATGATCACAAATTAGGAACCTAGCTAAAGAGGATGTGAGGGATTATGACAGTGACATTTTAAGAAATGACACAAAACCATATTAGCTTTAGAATGAAGGCTATGATCCACAGTCTTTCACTGCTATTAAGTCTTTCATGTTTTAGGTTGTAACAATGATCTTCCCTTTCTACAGCCTTCAGTGCCATGATAGGGGCAGCTCTGAATTTTGCAGCTGTTGCTGCCCCCCTGGTGCAGTTCAGACAACTCATGTGGCAGAAGAAAGTTGTAGACTGGCTCTTAACTTGAATTCAGTTATTCCAGGCAGGAGTTTATTGGAGAGTCAGTGCTGCTCATGCCCACTTTTTTCACAGCATCCACTAGATGTCATCAGCATCAATATCAGCATCTCGCCCCTCTTTTTTATCCTTTACATATGATCCAGATTTCTTCTAAACACAGAAAATCTAGTAGGTAAAAAATATATTGTTAAAGGGCCACAATCTTCTTTTACCTATCACCATGCCTCTACTTCCTTCTGCTCTTCACCTTAGCACAGCTTACCATTTTTCTATATGAGAGAAACTATTTCCACCAATTGCCACATGCCAAAGACACAGCCGGAATTTAAGCAACTGGGTTTGGAGAAATAGACACATCTAGAAGAACATCTCTGTCCATTTACAGATAGGTAGCCGTGTTGGTCTGCCATAGTCAAAACAAAAAAAATTCCTTCCAGTAGCACCTTAAAGACCAACTAAGTTAGTTCTTGGTATGAGCTTTCGTGTGCATGCACACTTCTTCTGTCCATTGTTACACTTGTATATTACACATCCGTTCACTATACCTGTTGAATGAATAAGCACATTTCCCCCAGCAAAAAAGTATTGCTATTTGATAGTGGTGTTACAGGGACATGTTGTACACTTGCTCTAGTGAAGTGATGTACCTGGAACACATACTATACCCCTGCCACAAAATACTGCAATATTTTGCATTTATCATGCAAAAAAAGACTGTCTGGAAAGGCCCCAAGAAAAAAAATTGTTATACCCTGGGGCTCCCATTCTCGTAAAAACGTACTTGTGTCATTGTCAAGCCATGGTCCAAGATGATGGAATCATACAGCCTTCCAGCACAGTCCACAATCTATAATCATGGGTGGGGGGGTGGGATACCAGGTGTTCCTCTTGTTAGGCTTGGAAAGAAACAGCCTTACGTTCATTTCACTCCCACAGTGGAAATAACCCTAGGCACTCATCTTTCCCAAGAATCTGCTATTGTTATTAACCAAGCCTCAAACTATTTTAGGCCTTTGGGCTTTTTCTTTTTTTAACTCCTTCCTGTGGGTGAGAGAAATAAATAAAAGACTGGTGTTTTTAACAATACACACAGAAAAGCTGGTGTATTTGAGGGATGCAATTCCTATGATTTTCCTTTGATGTTCAAAGTTAACTTTGGGCAATAGCCAGGTACAATAAATAAGCACTTCTTGTTGTTTTTTTATAAAAGTGGAACGAAACCCAGCAGAATCGCAAATTGTCAAAATGGCTAGAAGGAAGAATGTGGAGATGATCTTTAAACCATTTCAAATCAAAGAAATGATTTCATACTCATCATTTTTTATTCGGTAACCACATTGTAAAGAAAGTGCTTCCTGTACAATGCTTTTATATCCCTAAAATATCATACTAACAGTCTGAAGTGGTGGAGGGCATTCCATTCAATTTGCATTTTAATGCAAACCCAATTAGCACCTTGAGAAATAATAGGAGAGCTGAAATGGAGCTGTCCTTTGAAATTCACATTTTTCTGAATTTTGTGTTGCAATTCTCCAACCAAAACTTGCGTACAAAAATGCACATAGGAGAAAGTGTGCATAAAAGATAATATATTTGTTTAAAAGAGCATGCAGTAATTCGATACATTAGGAGAAATTGCCTGCAAAAATGTGTCTATTAGGAGAAACGCACACTAAAATGCTAACAATATTTATGACTTCTCTGTAGAAATGTGGTGTGCTCAGCTTATGATGCTGTTAAGAGAAACGAGAAACTGAGATAAACCAAAATTGACAGATCTGTTCATCCATATTCTATACTCGTATGCACAGCCGCTGGTGTTGGATGTTTCCAAAATTAAGTGGTACAAAGTTGTTTGGATGTGACGCAATTATATTTGCCTAGTATATGAAAGCCACTTGTGCTATAGCAGTGAGGCCTCAGCCTGCACCATAAAAAGCAAAGCACCAGCCAGAAGGGGGATGAACTAGAAATGGAATCTCTAAGATGATACTGTCACAAGGTCAAAATTCACTGCAGAAAGAGGAGTCTACCTAAAGATACAAAGATAACTGATCATTCCATATATATAGCTGTAAAGTCCCCTATCATTCCCTCCTAAGAATTAAATATAGTTTATAAGGATGTTACAGTGAAATGTCAAAAATCTGGTGGATGTTGTCATGTGAATTCTGACAGTGATTCACAAACACATGCTTCCCCAGCTTAGTGTCCATCAGAAATTTTGAACTACAGCTCCCATCATGCCTAACTGTTGGCCATGTTGGCTAGGTCAGGTGGGCATTGGAGTCCAAAACATCTGGAGTGCATGAGAGGAAGAAAAGCTGCATAAGAGTCTATCTGAAGATCCAAGAAGTAAGCCAAGGTCAAGAGTATAAATATAATCCAGAGAGTGCCATTGTGTTCCTGTCCTGCTTGTAGATTTGTCGCTATGGGAACAGAATGTTGGTCTTTGGTTTGAGCCAGAAGAGCTCTTCTTATGTTCTTATAGATAGATAAAAGCTCTGCATGTCCTTTTCATCATCCCGTCAGACTAATAAAAAGATAGCCTTCCCTGTGTTCTAACTTAGATATTTTCTGCTCTGAACACAGATTACAGGCAAAGACAGCAGTATTTCCTTTCCATACAAAATCCATTAAATGAGCTATTCTTCTTGAGATATCTCACTGGTAAGCAGCCAGCCAATATTTAATCATTTCACTCTTATACAGTTAAGAAAAAAGTCAAAACTTGAGGATGAATGCAATTGGCCCAAGTAGAAAAATTCTGAGGGCCTTATTTTGAAAAGAATCCAGCTCGCAGGGGATTCAAAATGTCTGCAATGGTTCTCATCCTTTGCTCTTCCTTTCCCTGTTTCATTGGGCAGGCAAGATTAATAATGAATATGAAAGCCATTTCCTGGTAGTTTCCATTGAGCCAGTTCTTCCTGTTGGCCAATTATTTGTTTTCCATGCCAAATAAAAAATAAAAAATCACATTAGAGCATCCATACAAAACTAATTTCACATGCTTTCCCTTTCCTTAAAAAATTAACAGCACTGACTTTCACACTAATACTGTGTTTAAGTAAATCCTTAAATTTCTATAGCAGTTCTCAGAAGGATGCTTGGATAGCAGCAGTATGTAGATAGCTACATGTGAATCTGCCATCACAGATCCAACACCAGAGGGAGAGCTTTCCCAACACCTCACCTTCTATCAAGCACATTAATTTTCAATAGTAGCAGGTCACACATTCTGTGGTGTGACTCCTGATGTCCTTCCTCTAATAAGATATTAAGTGATAACATGTGTGAATTAGGCATCGATCCATATCCACATCCAAAGAAACAGCCCTTTGGGCGCATCTGTGGCTGGTCAAAATGCACTTACAGACTGTCACTATTTTCAGATGGGATTTAATCACATACCAGCTAACTCAGGTTGCACAGTTTCAGTGGACTGCAAGCTCTTGCGAAACAAACCCCACTTCCTCAAAATAGTGGCCTTTTTGTAATAAGGGAAGTGACAGGAAAATACAGTAGAAAATGTAGGATAATGCTTTGATGAAACATCATCTAACTTCAGTGCAAACAAGTCAGGCTGAATGCACAATACAGAGGACATCAGGAGGCACCCTTAGAATTGAAAGCCTTTTAATCCCTTTGCAGTGGTACCTCAGGTTAAGAACTTAATTCGTTCTGGAGGTCCGTTCTTAACCTGAAGCTGTTCTTAATCTGAGGTTCCACTTTAGCTAATGGGGCCTCCCGCTGCCACCGCCACGCGATTTCTGTTCTCATCCTGAAGCAAAGTTCTTAACCAGAGGTACTATTTCTGGGTTAGCGGAGTCTGTAACCTGAAGCGTCTATAACCTGAAGCGTCTGTAACCCGAGGTACCACTGTATTAGACTTTTAATTATTTTATTCCTTAGAAAGATGTAGTCCCATTCCAATTATGGCCTCATGCTCATTTTGCAAAATTCCTGTTAACAAATTTTTGGCACCAATTCCACAGATCTATTGAAAGATTCCCAAACAGCACTAAAGGAAACCAGCATTGTATTAGGATATTTGGGATAGCCACATCTGACTAATACACATAAGACACATATAGGCATGTGACATATCTATGCTAATTTGGATTCTTCTCATTTTAACCTGTAGATAAATGCATATCCACTTGTTGCTTTCCATGGATGGTATCCAACTAAATACTACTCCAAGTGGATCCACTGAAATCAGTGGGCATGGCTAAGTTTGTTTACTTCAGAAGCTCAACTTGGAGTTTTGTGGGCTGGAACTGATGAGAGTTGTAGTCCAAAACATCTGGAGAGCACAAGGTTTGTGGAGGCTGGCCTAGGAACAGGAAGAAAAATGAAATGCCTGTTCATCCATGAAGCTCACTAAGTGATCATAGAATTGTACAGTAGAGCTGGAAGGGACCTTGAGGATCATCTAGTCCAACCCACTCAATGCAGGAACATGCAGCTGTCCCACAGAGGGATCGAACCTGCAACCTTGCATTATCAGCTTATCTTTACATCTTAGCCTAATCTACCTCACAAGGTTGTTTAGATGATAAAATGGGAGATGGGACGCATGTTTGCTGCCCTGTGCTACTTGGAAGAAGGGTAGGATAAGAGTCTAATAAATAAGCAGATAATCCAGATTGCCAAGTTGTTGAGATGGACTCTGCATTTTCTGTACACAGTGAGCCTCAAAGCACCACTAAAACTGATGAAGAGCTTAAAGAACTGGCCCTCAAAACAAAGACATCATTCAGTACTATAAAAAGTGAGATCTTTGGCTAATGTTGTGACCTTGCAGCAACCTGCAAAGCCTTAAGGATCAATCCTATATCTACAGACACCCAGTGCAGTGGATAGTGCTTCCTGAAACAATCTGAGAAACCTCTAATGGACCTCAGGGCTCTTGCGTTCAAAAACTAACAAATTGCCTCTTACGGTTTCCTCATCCTTTTGTTATCAGTAAACATTATGAGCGAGTGCACATTGGCTGCTCCTGTGTGGTCTCTCCCCACTTCATCTCTGCAGCATGTTGCCACAGAAAGCACAAGCCAGTCAGCTCATAATCAAGATAATGTCTGCACTTTCCAGAAGGAGCTTGAGAATTGCAGGAGGGAGTGGGAATGGCTTTTTCTTTCCCACTTTGTTTGGCCCAGAAGCCAAGATACACACAGCAACATCAGAATGGCTTTTATCTGCCTTGATTTATTGCAGCGTCTTTATCTATTGTGTAATTCCTTATCTCGTTTTCTCTCTCTTTTTTAAAGATGGAAAGCTTTCATGCTGTACCTCTGAGTGTCAAAATGCTGGGAACAAACAGCAGGAGGAGGCCATCACTTTCACGCTCTGCTCATGACCTCACCAAATACATGTGACTGGTTGTTGTTGTTGAAACAGAAGACTAGACTGGATAGATGCATCTTCCTCTCAACCACCAAGGCAGTTCTTACATTACTGTGCTTATTGCAAAGCGTCCAGATGCAGGCGTGAGAGTAGAGCATAAGCTCCTTGTTTTCCCTTCCTTTCCCCAACCCACAATTCCTATGAAACGTGCAACCCAAATGACCAAGATGATCGAGCAGCTCCTGTATGAGGAAAGGCTACGGCATTTGAGGCTTTTTAGTTAGAGAAAAGGCAAGGAAGAGGCAAGATGAAAGAAGTGCCTAAAATTATGCATGCCATGGAGAAAGTGGAGAGAGAATAGTTTTTCTCCCCCTCTCACAGGTGTGCCAACTCTAAGGGGCCACGGTGTATTTGGCCCCCTCAATATTTGTGTCAAGGGGATCCGGCCACCTCAATGTTGAGGCAGCCCAGCACGCAGCCTAGCGGAAGGCTGCCCCGGCCTGCGCAGTGTCAGGAGACATGTGTTATATCATGTGACATGCCGTGATGTCATGTGACACTCAGCACACGCTGGGCCCCTCAATTCCCTCAGTTTTGGGGGCAACCTGCTCTCTCATAACACTAGAACTCATGGGCAGCCAATGAACCTGAATTGACAACAGAAAGTACTTCACACAGCACATAGTTTAACTATGGAATCCACACCCACAAGAGGCAGTAATGGCCACCAACTTGGATAGCTTTAAAATAATTAGACGGATTAATGAAGGCTATCAGTGGCTGGGAACCCTGATGGCTATGTTCTGCTTCTGCTGTTGGAGGCAGAATGCTTCTCAATACTAGTTGCTGGAAACCACAGGGTGGGAGAGTGCTAACACACTTGGGTCCCTGCTTTGGGGCTTCCCATAGACATCTGGTCAACCCCTGTGAGAACAGGATGCTGGACTAGATGGGCCATTCCTATGTTCTAATGAAAGATTGCCCACAAAGGGACCTGAGATACATGTAAGATTAGCAAGCCAAACTTCCTTTGCGTGAAACAGATGGTTCATGGCAGATCCATCCCAAGCCATTTTGGTGACTACAATGAAAACAAATAATCACCACCTCACACACTGTTTATAATAAATAAATATCAGGCCATTTTGTGTTTTTTAATGGTGTCTAGATACTCTTCCTCATGGTCAAAGCAACCCTGGTTCAAGCCCGTAACAACCCTCAGTGCTAATAGCAGCTTGTTTTGTAGGCTGAATGCCTTCCTTAACTACAGCTTCCAGACTATAGCAGTTTTTGTCTGCTGTGCTGTTGACCTTTTGCTGTAAGAGGAAGGGATGTCTTGTGTTGGCAGGCAGGCATGAATAATTTCTAACATTAGCTGACACGTTTTCTTGGATTCTCTCCTCCCCCAGAAATTAAAAATTGCAGAAACATCAACATCATCTCCTCTCATGTTCCTAACAGCTTAAACAAGTAAGAGAATAATAGAATGAATAGAGAAAATGAAAATAAGAGGTTTTTCAGCTTCAGTATTCATTATGCATTTTCCGTCCTACTTTCTGCTTAGATATCTTGGCTGGAAACCAAACTTTGAAACATTTCAATATCACATAGTAAAATTGTGTTTCAGGGTCTTCTCATTAGCCTGCGCTGCTTTGTTTTGCATGTCTCACTTAGCAATGGGATAAATGCAAAACAATACTTTATAATGTGTTAAGTGTCAATGCTTAATGAGAAATCGGGGGGGGGGGGTAAAGAATATGTATGCCCCTAAATTGCAGTTTTAGTATTGTCATCCCTTTGAGCTGTCTTCTAAGGCTGGGGTGAGGAACTCTCTGGCGCTCCAGATGTTGCTGCACTACAACTCCTATAATCCCTGAACAGGGCTGGCCCAAGACATTTTGGCACCTGAGGCAAGCCACAAAATGGCCAGGGAAGAAGGGCTGAGGGAAGATCTGCATGAGGAACAAGGAGGGGAATAGAGATCTAGATCAGATTCTATTGCCTCTGTGTGAGGCGGTCACCTCACCTTGCCTCATGGGTGGGCTGGTTCTGTCCCTGACCATTAGCCATCCTAGCTGTGGTTCAGTTGGAATTGCTGCTTCCATCTCTACTCCATGGTGGATATTACTGTTGGGGTTAAACAGTGTTTGGCAAAGGACCATGTTCATAGCTTTCACACATCATAATAGCTCTGCTTAGGTGTTCAGCCTGAAAGTGTGAAGGTTTGCATGGACCAAGGACACACATGAGGATCACCTGCTCCATTATTTCTATATACTACACATGTTCTACTTCTATATGCTATCTGGGACACGTGTGTATGTGTATCTTGTATTTGTAACAGTAGGGTTTCCTACTTCATTCATGGTTTGTGTCATTCATAGTTTGCTTCATTCATTGTTTGTTCTCTGTCTAGAGCTTTTTACTTGTAAATTTTACTGAGATATATTTTTTCTTCATTTAAAAATGAAAAAGCATTTTTTAAAGAGGGTAAAAAAATTCATTTGTCAAGTACATGCTAGACCTGGAGGAGAATCTGTGGAAAACAATGAAGGAACAGGTCTTAAACTGTAGACTGTTTGGTGCTAGCCTAATTTGTTGTTGTTGTTTAGTCGTTTAGTCGTATCCGACTCTTCGTGACCCCGTGGACCAGAGCACACCAGGCACTTCTGTCTTCCACTGCCTCCCACAGTTTGGTCAAACTCATGCTGGTAGCTTCGAGAACACTGTCCAACCATCTCGTCCTCTGTTGTCCCCTTCCGCTTGTGCCCTCAATCTTTCCCAACATCAGGGTCTTCTCCAGGGAGTCTTCTCTTCTCATGAGGTGGCCAAAGTATTGGAGCCTCAGCTTCAGGATCTGTCCTTCCAGTAAGCACTCAGGGCTGATTTCCTTAAGAATGTATAGGTTTGATCTTCTTGCAGTCCATGGGACTCTCAAGAGTCTCCTCCAGCACCATAATTCAAATAGCCTAATAGTATGTGAAGATAGGAGCTGCTTGTGTTGGAATACATGTCAACTAAATTAGAAATAACTTGTTTGTACATTCAGCTGTTCTATGCTGTTTTAGCATACAATAAATACAAACAACAGGAATTCACAATATTCTTTTTAAATCTTTGCCTCCTCATATCTTTGGCTAGGGAGAGACTCTTGGTAGCCCCTGTTTCTATCTCTACAACTGTTCAAGGCTGTGTTCAGGTTTGTAATCATGAAGAATTAAGCTGCAGGACTCCTGTAGCATCAGCTGGATGGGATTCTGTGCTTGCTAATCTCCATATGCTGCCAGGCATGTCACTCATCTGCCTTGTTCTTGGGTGAAAAGTGACCCCCTGCCTTGGTGCAAGCAGTGCCTTCCTGCCAAGTCTTTGTGTTTCCTGAAATAATATATAGTGATGATACCAAAAAAAAAAACCTTTAACAGAACCTCTCTTTAAAAAAATTCCCATAGCTAGGCCTATTTTCCAACCACCAGGGGATACCACACACTCGCATATTTGACTTTCACTGCCTTTGAAGTTAACATTTCACTTTGGTGAGATAATATTGAAGTGTAGGTGGGTTGAGGCATGACCTAAGACCAAGATTCAGCTAAAAAAGGATTTATTGGAGCATCAGGAACAAGAATGACAAACAGGAGCATTTGGCCCAGTAGGCCTATATATCCCTTAAGCTGGCCCAGGCAAAACACACACACCGCCTGTGATAGGTCACCTTAATACTGCAATTAGCGAATCACAATACTGTCTCAGCAGGGATTGGCCGCCTGCCAGCTACTAACAATGTCATTGGAGGGTTTTAGAACCCTCTCTGTCTTTTGTTATGCAGATGAAGCTCCTGAGCTCCAGGAGGTCTGAAGGCCTAGGCCTGCATTGCATGCATACAGCCTGGCTTCGGTCTTAAATGCCTGCATACATAACAAATATGTCCTACACACACACACACACACAGCTATTACTATAGAAGTATCCAGCAGTGCTTTGTCTCCTCTCTGGGGACCAGCAGAATAGGGATGCATTCTGATAGAAGCTTTAAAAGAGACTAATATGCAGCCTTCCCCAGCCTGGTGTGAAGCCATTCATACATTTGTATAACACATGAGAAGACAAGGATATTGCATGTACTACATATTTCAGTAGATCAGCATTGAAGTCAAGGATGGGGAACCTGAAGTTCTCCAAATTTTGTTGGACTCCTCCTAGCATCAGACCCTGTCTGCAGGGCAACAGGTTCCCCATCCCTGATTTAAATGCTGAGGTTGGCCTGTAAGACTCCTAGCAGTGTAATCCTACCCTTGTTCTACTCACAAATAAATCAGTGGGCCATACTTCCAGGTGTACTGGATTGCAGCCTAAATTTCTTTCAGTGATCATTATACGTAGAAAACCAAGGTCACAACACATGTTTAATGCTTTCGTTTCATATGCTGACTGTGTTTTTCCCACCTCCTCCCACTTCAAGAGAATGGAGTTAATATTGATGGAGGGAAATGAGCTCATCTGGGTGGAGGGGAAAAGATACAACTGCATAATTTTACTGTACATATAATATACTGGATATGAAAAACAGCTGCTAAACATTTCAATAAACTCATAAAATGCAGTGTCCTGTTTGGGAACGGATGTATCGAATAGGGGATTAGACATTTATATCCCTGAGTAAAACCAACAATAATCCAAACTTTTTCCCTAGCCATGTCAAACTTTCTGTCTGTCATTTGAAACTCTCTTTCCTGAAAGAGATTTTGTTTTTCAGTTTTGGTTTTTCATTTTGGGCAAAACTATTGCTGAGTTGACATTACAAATCACTCAGAGTTCTCCCTCGCAAAATTCTCTGAAGAAATGAATGTTAAAATTTCCCATGAGGTGATGGAAAATAGGGTTAGGGCCAAAATCTTGTTTCTTTCTAAATGCCCATAAAGAAATGTCGAAACAGAAGTCAGACAACATAAGCCCTTGGAAGAATAAGAACTCAACAATGATCTGAAGTAGACAATTTCACTGTACATGATGCACAATAGACTAGTTCATTAATTCAAATCCTCATGGGCCAATTTAACATTAATATGACACGGGATTTTTATTTTTCCCCTGCAATGTAGTGTGGGCTGCTATGGTTACCAGAAACATAAAGCCACTGCAGCTGCCCTAAGCACTCAGATGTTTCTCAGTCTCTAAGGCTTCGAAAGAAAGAAAAATGTGAAGTCCACTGTGCCTATCCAGCCCAAGCATTCCATTTGCCCCTAACAAGCTCTGGAGCTGAGCAGGCTGCAGAGCAGAAGATTATCACAGCAGGACAGGATATAAATCCACCCCCAGCTAATTTTGTGCTTGTCAACTGAGTAAAAAAGGAATGTAGAAAATAAGAGCATGCGGAAAGTATTTGGAGAATAATTCTTAATGATGAAGTGTGAAAAACTTCCTGGCAGCTAGAAGGCAATTTACTGGGCTAGTGGTGGCTACCAAGAAAAGGAGTTTTCACATTTCTTCTTCCTTAAAAAAAATGGCTGATACTTATGTAGAAATAAAAGAATTTATTTTCTCTCTATTTTCAGTTATAACTTGGGGGCAAGTAAAGATCTGTTAGGTTTCTTAAGCCAATGTGCAAAGATCCACTAAACCAAGGCTGTCAAATAAAATCTTTTTCCCCCTCCCTATTGATCCTAGAATCAATGGGGTTGCTAATGCGTGCCTATGGTTTTATGAAGTGTTCCCAGGATACATGCAATAGAAACTTCCAAGCAGTGCTTGCCGTCATAGACTAAGAGGGCTGTTCAGTCACTCACTACTTTGCTATACTAGTTTAAGAACATGACTACAGAAAGATGTGTGCTGGCTCACTTTACATTGAGGAGATTGACAGTATAGACATGTTAACCAGTAGCAGTTCCAGTATATATTAACTAAAAGGGATTGCTGAAATTAATTGATTATAAATTGTGAATGATCAGAACAAATAATTCTGAAATTCCAATATGAAACCCATTTCCATGTCAGGGACAGCTCACTTGGTAAAGCATGTGAATCTAAATCTCAGGGTCATGAGTTTGACCCTGAGATTGGACAAAAGATTCTTGCACTTCAGGGTTTGGACTAGATGATCGGCATGGCCCCTTCCAACTCTGCAGTTCTATGATTCTATCACATGCCAGATGGATAATGATTCGAGCCATTGTGAACCTAAAGGCAAATATGCTGATGTCTTCACAATTTGCTTCAAGCAGAGAGACCAACTTTTATCCCCAACCTGCGGCCCTCCATATGTTTTGGCCTACAACTCCCATGATCCCTAGCTAACAGGACCAGTGGTCAGGGATGATGGGAATTGTAGTCCCAAACATCTGGAGGGCCGAAGGTTGGGGATGCCTGCTTTATAGAGTTGAAAGGGACCCTGAGCATCATCTAGTCCAACCCCCTGCAATGCAGGAATATGCAGCTGTCGCATAAAGGGATCAAACCTATAATCTTGGTGGTTACACTATGCTCAGATTAAAGAAGTGTTTAAAAATGACAAAAAGTTAGGATTCCAAGTGGAAAAGTCAAAGTTAGAAACTGAACTGTTAGAACCTAAGACTAAAGTACTTTCAAAAATGTATAACTTGCTGCTGAAATGGAACACACAAGACGAAATGGTAAAATCAACAATGATAAAATGGGCCCAGGACATTGGGCACAATATTATGTTTGAAGATTGGGAAAGGTTGTGGACCTCTGGGCTGAACTTCACTGCATGTAATGCGTTGAAGGAAAATGTGATGAAAATGATGTATAGATGGTACATGACCCCTGTTAAATTAGCCAAAATATACCATTCGTCTGATAGTAAATGTTGGAAATGTAAGGGAAATGAAGGAACATTTTTTCACCTCTGGTGGACCTGCCCTAGAGTGAAGGCCTTCTGGGAGACAATATATAATGAATTAAAAAAGGTGTTTAAATACACCTTTACTAAGAAACCAGAGGCCTTCCTCTTGGGTATCGTCGGCCAGAGTGTGTTAAAAAAGGACAGAACATTCTTTATGTATGCAACAACAGCAGCAAGAATATTGATTGCCAAGAATTGGAAAACTCAGAAGCTACCCACTGTGGAAGAATGGCAGATGCAGCTGATGGACTATATGCAGCTAGCTGAGATGACCGGCAGAATTCGAGACCAGGGAGAAGAAAGGATGGAAGAAGACTGGAAGAAATTTAAGATTTACTTACAAAAATATTGTAATTTGGTTGAGTGTTGAACCGGATGCCAGAGCAGAAAATAACTGTCTATCACTAAATTAGATTTAAGGATGAATTATATGCTAACTAAAATTAAGATTATGAGTAAAATGATAATTTGTTTGAAATTAATTTAATAATGATGTAAGTGTACGCGGGAGGTGTGGGGGAGTCCTATGTAACAATTGAGAGATGTTAAATGGACAATGATGAGTTGTGTTTTTCAAATGCATGTTTTATATGAAAATTTTAATAAATATATTTTAAAAAAAAAAAAAACTATAATCTTGGTGTTAGGAGCACCATGCTCTAACCAGCTGAACTATTGGTTACTTCATTGAGAGTCAAGCTCAAAATATTGTCTGACACTGAAGTCAGCATCCTCAGAAAAGCAAGTTTCTGGCCCATATTGGCCACCTAGGGTAGACTGAAAACATGCCAGTTCATCCATGCCTCAAGAAAACTCAAAAGCTAGAAATTAGCCAAGTACATGGAATGTTAGTGCCCTAATCTCTTATGCACGACTCACAGAAACAACATTATTTTCTGATGTAAGCAAGTGCGACACAAGTTCGTTATATGCAAATGATCACATAATTCACCTTTTCTTTGCACAGAATTTTGGTTAGTGGTGCTGATTTAATTTCTTTTTGGTGACAACACATATAGTTCATGATAATATGCCAGGACCGAAAGAGCAGAGAAAAGAAGCTACCAAGGTGCAGCATAATAACACCCAAAAACAGCAACCATGGAATAAATGTGTGTAGAGTCACCAGCATGGCAAAAAGAAAACATTCCCATGCTATAGGGAAAGGCAAAAATAAATCCAGGCTCACCAACCAGATGGGGAAAATTCCTTCCCAGCCTCAAAATGACTATCAGATAAGAAGTGTAGTAAAACTTTCCACAGTGCAAATATCTATATCCCTAGCAGCAGTCCCAGAGGGATTGTTCTTTTCTTCTAATTTCAAGCTGGGCTGGGTTGTGTTTACGCACTTCATTAGGCCACAAGATGTACTGCAAAGCAGGTTAGCAGCTGAATTGTGTAGCTGTTGTTGTCAGCATTTCCCACCAATGGAATGGGAGCCAGCTGCCCAGCCAGCTTGGCTGCTAACAGAAAAGCAAATCAGCCTCAACCTTCTGTCACATTTCGTTGCTCAGTTTTCTGCTGGAGTTTAGGGATTATGAGCACAATGTTCAAGAAACTGATTTAAAAAATAAATACATCCAGCACCTGCAAAAAGCGATGCTTGAGCAATCACAGTTGCTGTCCCTTCTGCTGTTTTCCAGTGGCTTTACAGAATGAACAACCAGTGCAGCTGTTTGAAGGGTGCTTCTTGCAGGCCCACTCCCTGCAATTGTAAAATCCAGTGGATTTAAATATCTGCTAGAGCCTGGAAGATATTTGCATGACCCCCTCAACACACACATACTTGATTTTAGAGGGGTTTATCCCTCAGACATGCCTCCCCACCCTCATAAAACACTTGTTCTTTGGCTGTGAAAACAGCGCTGACCAGGACATTTGAACTCTCAGGCAAATATATCTACCGTATGTCTGATGCTGGTGCACTTCCATTTTTATCAGTGGAGGTAATATGGAATGAAGTGGAGGTTCCCATTCTGAAACACAGAGGATGCTGGGAATCCCACAACCATGGAAAGACATGTCAAAGCCATTTATGTTGGAGCTCAGTGGGAACCATGCCCAAAAAACACAGCGCTTCTTTGAATTTTGCATTGAAGTTCTCCAGCCAAGTAATGTGTGCAAAAATGCAGAAATATACATATATTCGTTCAAATTAGTGTTACTATTATTCATTTAATTTCTATTGCTGGCATCCATCTATCTCGAGAAACAATGGAGTGCACCTCCAGGGATGAATTGAAACCACGATACCACTTTATATTTTTATGGGGAAATAATTTCAAAGTGTTCTACATCACACTGAAACATCAAATAAAGCAATACAGAACAAAACATTAATGATGAAATTCAATTGTATACATTCAGAGCAGCATAATAAACAGGAAACTAAAATACTATCTTAAAGATTTCAAAATAAAACATTACAAGCAAGGTCAACAACAGAATGCTCATTTAACACAGCAAAGTTAACAAAATAAATATCTTAAACATTCCAAAAGAAAATATTACTAAAGGAAGTCAGATATAAAATGCACATTTAAAACAGCATAATTAACAAGAGAATAAAATATTATGAGCATAGAATATATCTGCTGCTGTTGCTGCCAATCCTGCCAATTGTGGTTCATAGCGGACAGTGGCTGGGGAAGCTCAGGCTTGATGACTTAGGTCTGCCCAAAGACGTAGCCAAATAGTATGCAAATATGTATTATATTAGCAGAAACTGTGTATTATACCAGTGCTACTCAAAGTAGTGGTCCACAGGCCGGTACCAGTCAGTGAGCCATCAGCTGCTGATTCCCAGGAACTCCACAACAGCCCACGTAGGGTGAGCTGCTTCAGGGATCAAATGCGGTCCCAGTCCCTGGCACACTGGGAAGGGGGGCAGAACTGTCAGTCCACCACATCAGATAGCTTGAGAAGCACTGTATTTGACAAATTTCATATAAACATGCATTGATTTGGAGAAATTTGCTCTAAAATACTGGTGAGTTTGCATAAGGTAAGAATTTTCATTTAAAAAAATCAAACCGATTGGGAAATGTGAACTAATGAAAAAATGAAAAACTGAAAAAAAATGAGAAGCCATGAGAAACTAAAATTGGCAGTTTCTCCCAGCTCTCGGGGCAGCAGGTCCAAATGCTCTTGTCTTGGGGTGTGGGCCTTTGGCAGTTGCTCGGCCATGAAGGCATGCAACATTTCAACGGGGGAATTATTTTAGCCTCAGCCTGGCACAGTTAGCTGCACATGAGGATTAGGAAATTATGAATGCACTGTCAGAGGAGGATGTGGTCGAATGATCTCAGAGAGAGTGAAGATATTTGCAGTGGAACTATAGAGATGGAGAGCATAATTGTACAATGATTTTGTTCTATTTATGTCTCCCCAATTCCTCAAAGCCAGTTTGCTGCATGGGGAGGGGGAACCACAGTGTATGTTCAAACATAAAATACGTGGCAGTATTTCTTTAACATTCACTTGACCTTCTAAACCCCCGGATGCCCTGTACTATACAAGCATAAACATTTATACAGGGTGTATATAAAACCTCCGCCTGTATGAATCTTCTTGGGCTTAGGGAGAATAAAACTTGCAAATAGTTAAAGTGAACAAATTTTCTTTTATTGGAACCATAGTTATAATAGAGTGATCGCTCAAGAAGAACGAAACACAAAAATAATTTGTTTAAAACATAATGAAATATTCTCTCCAAGTCCAAGGAGAAAATTAGGCACTTCTTGCTTGCAAACTTTGTAGTCAGCTAGTCCAAAAATTTCTCTCATCCATCATTGTGTTGGGTGCTTCCAAGTTGCTTCTGGGTTTTGCCGCCACTTCGCGTATGTGCAGAAGCGCTCTGCACACTTCGCATGTGCGCAGAAGTGGCAACTCTGTATACGGACTGTTCGGGGTAAGTACAGACCCCCCAGGACAAATTACTTTTATATCCAGAGGGTCCACTGTACTTCATGTGAGGGTGGGATAAATTGGGCCTCTAAATCTAGGGGGCCTCGCCAGCCTGCCATCTCCCCAGTGCCGCAGTCTCCCCTCTCCCAAAATTGCAAACCCAAGACTTCATGCAAGGGCAGGGCAACTCAGGCCCAGCAACTATGAGACTCAGGGCTAGCCAGTGGGGCCCAATTTGAAGCAGCGGGGCACAGCTTGATTTTTTTAAATTTTATTTTTTGTAGGGCCCCAGTTCACAGCCATAGTCTGCAAAATCTCATAGATATAAATAAAATCCATCTAGATTGCCCTGGTGTGGGGGCCCCCTTAGGAGCGGCCCGTGTGGCCCAATTGTTCCAATTGCCTTAAGGTCAGCCCTGATGAGTCTGTGCAGGGGTTGGACTGACAAGCTCAGCACCTTCTAGGTCCCTGGTGTCACTATTCAGAGTACAGACTCAAGGACTTTTAATGGAAATAGGGGGGGCACTTATTGGAAATCAGTTTTGTCACCTCCCTGCCAAACCCCGGGGACAATGAGCCTAGCCACCTTTTATTCACAGTCACATAAGCACTACACTACAGCATGGCCATAAAGCTGTACGTTCAACCGCTGAAATACACACCCAATATGTAGCAATGGAGATTTATGTTACTGCTTTATGAATGAACACTGTGTTTTATTAATGGACTCTGTATTTTTGGAATTACCTAAGAGCTACCAATAGGGAGCTCTAGAATCTGACAGCTAACCATTGGGTACTACCAAACAGCGACCCCTATTGCTGAAAGCAGATAACCAGCAGAAAATGCTTCAGCTCAGCCTTTGCACTGTTGACTGAACACCCCCTGCTGTGCGGATAATGTTATTTATCAAATGAACTATTCAACCTTCAGTCCTTCAAGTTCTCTGAGTCTACCAATTTTTAAATTATTTATAGCATAATAGCCATTTTCAGTGATCTAAAGAAAACTCATCAGCATTGTGTTTTTAAATGCTAGGCTCAATGAGCTGTTTTCTGTATACTATAAGAACAATAACTATAACTATAATTTATATAACTATAATTATTATTATTACTTATTATTATTATTTCCCCAGCCACTCTGTTGCTTTCATTTTCCCCATGAGACATAACCATATAGACCTGCATCTTATAAATGATTTCCCACCCATCTTTCAGTTTTTGTAACACAACAGATGCACTACATCACTGTCCACACTTCCTTTTCCCTTACCGTCTCACGATCATAACTTTGAGAACTCTTGCCAATGTGCAGATGTGCCTTCCCCCCCCCCAGTAAAAAATAACTCATAGAGTTGGAAGGGAGCCCTGAGGATCATCTAGTTCAATCCCCTATGTAATGCAGGAATACGCAGCTGTCCCATATGGAGATCAAATCATCGTCATCGTCATCCTGGGGATGTTCATCAGACTCAAGATAAACAAAAACAAGCCATGTTTTCAGGGCATTGCAGGGAGAGAATGAGCCATAGCTGTGAAAGAAAGAGAAAAACTAGCTTGGTATTCAAAGCATAAACCAAACTGGCCAAATGCCAAAAGTTCACAGTGCAAAGGATTAGAGATGTCAGGGCAAAAACACTGTCATATGGAAAAGGGCAATCAAACAAAGCATCCAAAAGAAGATCAGAAAGAAAGAAAAAAGTAGAACATGTGCTCATGTTTGTTTATTTGCTTGCTTCTTGAGAACTCCAAATATTGCAGCGGGGGGCAGTATTTATTTCATCCAGCTGGATCATTCTACATCATTAATCCCAGCATCTCCCACAGCAGCCGGACCAAATGGTGAAAGTAATACAATCTTGTATGAAAGAACAAGGATAGCAGAAGAAGGAAGTAAGAAGAGAAAATGTTATTTCCCAAGAGTGTTGGCCTAAGCTGTTGGACACATTCCACCCCTAGTTAACTCGAGGACATCCCAATCGCTCCAAAAAGTTGCAGCGTATTCCAAGCCCCTGAGCAAGAATGCTCTTGTCTGGAAAATGGACCTTTGCAGTAATGTTTGGCCCTTTTTCTTTCCTACCTTCCTGAAACATTTCCCCATGGTGCTATATAGTGCTAAAGGGCCCAAGCAATACTTTGCTCTAGCTGTTATCTACTGTAGTTATTTGGTAGCCATTTCATGGACAATCTAAGCTATGAGGAAACACCGGACACTCCAATAGAGTTCTACTATGTATATGGAAGGGACGCGGGTGGCGCTGTGGGTAAAACCTCAGCGCCTAGGACTTGCCGATCGCATGGTTGGCGGTTCGAATCCCCACGGCGGGGTGTGCTCCCGTCGTTCGGTCCCAGCGCCTGCCAACCTAGCAGTTCGAAAGCACCCCCGAGTGCAAGTAGATAAATAGGGACCGCTTACCAGCGGGAAGGTAAACGGCGTTCCGTGTGCTGCGCTGGCTCGCCAGATGCAGCTTGTCACGCTGGCCACGTGACCCGGAAGTGTCTGCTGACAGCGCTGGCTCCCGGCCTCTAGAGTGAGATGAGCGCACAACCCTAGAGTCTGGCAAGACTGGCCCGTACGGGCAGGGGTACCTTTACCTTTACCTTTATGTATATGGAAGATGCCAAACTGCATGTTACAGGAATCACACCCTAACCACAATAATTTCTTAGCCATAATATCTGGAACCTCCTGGTTCAGAAGCACTATATTTCTGAATGCCAGTTGCCTGGAATAAAGAGAGGGTGGCCATCACCTCTATGCCTGCTTGTGACCTTCCAGATGCATCTGTTTAGTACAAAAAAAAAAGTTGGGCTAGATAAACTATGCTATATCTGGGGGCAGGGTATGTGGGGAACACCACTGGAGTGATCCCCACCCACTGGAGCTCAGTGGGGGCTGCGCTGTGCTGCTTGCCCGGCCACACAGTGGGGAACCCTACCAGCCAACTCGGCCGACGCTGCCCTGTTTTAAGGGGTGCACTCATGGCACCCTGTGAGCCCAGTGCTCTTTGCGATACTCGCAAAAGCAGTGAAGAGCTGGCAGGGCACATGCCTGTTGCATCCTTCTCACTCAGAGGGCAGCTTCAGAAGGATGCAACAGCTCACGACACCCTGCCAACCTCGAGGACTGGCAGGGCATTGTGAGGAATGTGCCTCCCCAAAAAAAACTGGGACCAGGTTGAAGGCCCCCCGAGCCCTGACCACGGTATACCTCCTGGAGCAGGAAGTCCCATTGCCTGAGCCAACCACATTCCCAGTGCACATACCCCACTTGGCACTATGTTAGATTCCAATCAAAGTTTCAATTTCTATGTTTTTATCATGGTTATAAGTGAGCTAGAAACTGCCCTGTATAAGGTGACTAACAATGGAATAAGAATTTAGGATGTGCCACTTTTAAGCTGCCCTGAGATCCTTTTGGATGTAGGAAGAAGGTGGGAGTAAAAAATATAAAATTAAATAAACAGTAGCCACTGAATTTTCTAGGGCCTGATTTGACATACAATACAACTAGTAGATAAGTCCAAGGTAATAACTGGCAAAGGTAATAACTGGCAAAGCTCTTTGCTTCGGAACAGAGAACAGCATCATACACAAACTCGCCATTCTCTGTGTGACTTGACTCTGCAGTCTCCTTTTCCTCACAATGCTTCCCAGAGGTATTAATTACTGTTACTGTGGATCATGTGAACTGGAAACCGACAAAAATCATCCACCCACCCAATCTGGCAATAGAAGTCTGAAAGATGCCTGATTGTTGCTTTGCTGCCAGTTCTCAGCAACCTCTTTCCTAGCACTCAGAAACAGCCCTTGTCTTGTCGAACTTCCTCTCTGTTCCTCATATAGGGCCAGCCTACTGATAGACATCTTACAGGGAACATTTTTATTATTGTGTCCCCTTTCGTTCTTCTCACTTTGTAACATGACCTTCCGTGTTTTAAGATCTTATAAGGCTGCAAATATATAGTTGGCCGGGCAAGGAGCTATCAAATGCAATCTTTGCTCCACTTTCCCTAAGTTTTTTTCTTGTTCCAATATTTTTCTAAGCACTTTTCTTTTTCTAAAGATAGTGCTCTAATAGCTTTTATGTTTTGCCCTCTTGAAATAGATCTTGCTTCTTAAAAGCAGTATTAAATGAAGCTCTTAGTGTGCATGTGCTTGATGGTTGCAATAGAGACTTGCCTTTCAACCCTTCCTATCTTTTTCCCCAGACACATGCTGTGATCAAGGAAACCAAGAAGAAAATGGGTATCTCATGCCACAGTTTGCAGGATCCACATGTAGAATGGCACTGCAAATTGCTGGCAAACTGAAAGAGAATTCGAGGAGCAGCGTATGGCCAGTTTCTTTCTTCTTCTTCTTCTTCTTCTTCTTATTATTATTATTATTATTATTATTGCATTTATATCCAACCTTTCCTCCAAGAGCTCAAGATGGCATACATGGTTCTCCCGCTTTCCCTTTCATCCACACAACACCCCTGTGAGGTATGTTAGGCTGAGAGACAGTGAGTGGCCCAAGGTCAACCCACAAGATTTGACTCCTGGTGTCCCAGGTCCTGGAAGGGAAGAAGAGATGGGATGAAATTGTGAGAGAGCTTTGGAGGAGACATGGAGAATGGAAAAGGGCATATGTGATATGCCCTGTCCTGCCTAGATATGCTAAGGCTTGAACCTGGGACCTTTGCATGCAAATCAGGTGTTCTATCACTGGCTACACAAGTGCAACCAAACAAGGCTATAAGACCCTCCCGAATAGGCGGTTCCCAGGGAAGGTGCTCTCCGTTTCCACACAAGGCAAGAAGGGCTTCAGAATGTGTCACAAAACACAAGGGAGCTTATAATAGCTTTCAAAACATCAAAAGACATACCAACAATATGAAGACAACAATCTGTATGCATTGATTGAAAAATGAGTCTGTAGAAGGCAGTGAATGCACTTTATGGCATGTGTCGAGAACATGTTGCAGAAGGCCCTCGCAATAAAACACACGCACACACTTCATGTCCAAGACATTCTACAGCCTGAAGCAGAGCTCATTGCCTTTCACATTCCACCTGTGGAAGCTAACTGGACTAGTGACTGAATTTTTGTTCAGCTATGGCAAAGAGGTAACATATTATACTCAAGGGCAGCAGCTTAGTGTAAGGGGCACAGGGCAGGCTATGTGGTAGTCACAGCTCTAACCTCCAACTTGCTCACCAACAACCAGCATCCGCCACCTGAGACAAGTACGTCATTCTGAGGTAGAGTGGGCCAGGCCAGGACATTTTGCCTCCTGTGCCATGGGTGCAGTGCACCCTCTCCACCACACGGGGCACACCTGTGTTGATGATGGAGTGCGCCCAAAGCAGCAAAGGCAGTGGCAGGGGCAGAGCAGCACACCTGCTCAGATATGCCACCTGAGGTGACCACCTCACCTCGCATCATGGGTGGCAGGTGGCCCTGAACTCATCAAAACCAGTTTCTTTTGAAACTGGATATCCACACAAACATTCAGAAACTGAAAATCAGAATGAAAACTCTCTTCCTTCTAATTCAGATCACAGTCCAGACTGTGTTAAGAGTGGCCACCTGACTAGTGTTTTGCCAGCCTGTCAGTTTTACCATTGTCTAGGGTAGTTCTTAGCTCAGGGTGGTGAAACAGCCAGAAAACCTGGTCAGTGTAAGCATTTCCCTTTCCCTCTTTGCCTTACAGATTAGTGGTGTGACAGCAGCAGAGAAAAAGACCACCCAGAGTCCAGGCATTCCCTCTCCCTTTTCAAGGAAATATGAAGCTGCCTTATACGGAGTCAGGCCATTGGTCTATCTAGCTCACTATTGTCAGCACTGGCTGATAGCAGCTCTTCAAGGTTTCAGGTAGCCCTTCCTGGAGATCCTTACAACCCCCCTCCAACCAGCCTTCAGCCTTGGAAGGGTTAGAATTGCTCTATAAACCAACATTAAAAAAATTCAAAGCATTAATGTCAAAATTCAAGGTAGCAGCTAACCATATGTTTATTTTTGTTGAAATTAAATATTAAGTTTTTAAAGAGCATGTAAAGCAGTAGTGTCATGAACTGGCAGGACAAGGAAGAAGAGGATTCCAGCAAGGGGTGTAGCTGGGACTGGGACACACTGGGGGTGGGGAAGGAGAGGTTGGTGGCGGGGGTGGTGGAAGATGATGAGGGGATTGGGGGTTAATGCACAGGAACCAGAGCAGCAGGACCCATCACCAGAGCCAGATGAGCCCCTTTCCCCATGAACACAGTGGGCTCTGGGGCATAGGGAGCAGTAATAATAATAATAATAATAATTTATTATTTATACCCCGCCCATCTGGCTGGGCCTCCCCAGCCACTCTGGGCGGCTTCCATAAAAACCAAAAATACAGTAAAATCACATGTTAAAAACTTCCCTGAACAGGGCTGCCTTAAGATGTCTTCTGAATGTTAGGTAGTTGTTTATCGCTTTGACATCTGCTGGAAGGGCGTTCCACAGGGCGGGCGCCACTACCGAGAAGGCCCTCTGCCTGGTTCCCTGTAGCTTTGCTTCTCGCAATGAGGGAACCGCCAGAAGGCCCTCGGCGCTGGACCTCAGCGTCCGGGCAGAATGATGGGGGTGGAGACGCTCCTTCAGGTATACTGGACCGAGGCCGTTTAGGGCTTTAAAGGTCAGCACCAACACTTTGAATTGTGCTCGGAAACGTACTGGGAGCCAATGCAGGTCTTTCAAGACCGGTGTTATATGGTCTCGGCGGCCGCCCCCAGTCACCAGTCTAGCTGCCGCATTCTGGATTAATTGTAGTTTCCGAGTCACCTTCAAAGGTAGCCCCACGTAGAGTGCATTGCAGTAGTCCAAGCGGGAGATAACCAGAGCATGCACCACTCTGGCGAGACAGTCCGCAGGCAGATAGGGTCTCAGCCTACGTACCAGATGGAGCTGGTAAACAGCTGCCCTGGACACAGATTTGACCTGTGCCTCCATGGACAGCTGTGAGTCCAAAATGACTCCCAGGCTGCGCACCTGGTCCTTCAGGGGCACAGTTACCCCATTCAGGACCAGGGAATCCTCCACACCTGCCCGCCTCCTGTCCCCAAAAACAGTACTTCTGTCTTGTCAGGATTCAATCTCAATCTGTTAGCCGCCATCCATCCAGTGAGAGGGGTGCTCTAGGAGGCTGAGGCAGGCAAGGGCCCACAGTCCAAACCCTAGCTGGGGATGTGGGGTTTGGCCATCTCTGGGAGTAGCTTGTGATTCCTCTGCTGGAGGAGGCTTGGAACATGTGAGAGTCACATGACTCATCAAGCGCAGGTGCTGCAATCAGCATGCAGAGTATAAAAAGGTGGTGCTGTGGGTTAAACCACAGAGCCTAAGACTTGCCAGTCAGAAGGTCGGCGGTTCGAATCCCCGCGACGGGGTGAGCTCCCGTTGC
The DNA here is from genome assembly GCF_964188315.1 of Podarcis muralis. Taxonomy (NCBI): domain Eukaryota; kingdom Metazoa; phylum Chordata; class Lepidosauria; order Squamata; family Lacertidae; genus Podarcis; species Podarcis muralis. The sequence goes on from NC_135657.1 coordinate 70,001,312, forward strand.
TTGGTCCCTGCTCCTGCCAACCTAGCAGTTCGAAAGCATGTCAAAGTGCAAGTAGATAAATAGGTAGCGTGCCAGCGGGAAGGTAAACGGCGTTTCCGTGCACTGCTCTGGTTTGCCAGAAGTGGCTTAGTCATGCTGGCCACATGACCCGGAAGCTCCCTCGGCCAATAAAACGAGATGAGCGCCGCAACCCCAGAGTCAGCCACGACTGGACCCAATGGTCTGGGGTCCCTTTACCTTTACCTTAGAGCTAAGGAGCTGTGTCTGCTCAGCTGCTCATGTTGATGGACCTCAGCTTGGATGCTCCAGGGTCTGTGTGGGACTGTGCTTCAGTTTGGACATGTGGATTAACCCCAGACTGGGGACTTGACATATTGACTTGCCGCCAAGTAGGCCAGGAGTTCAGGACAAGTAGCCAGGTAAGACAACAATGTACTAGCCAAGTTAAAAGGTGGATTGAATCATTTTCACCTGGAGATGGCATTTCACAACTGGCATAGAGAAGGTCCAATCCACATTCCCCATTTGCCTAGTCTCAGTAGATGTGGGTAAAGGACCTTGGGCAGTTTCATATGGGAGTAAGTGATTCTCGAGTTACCCTTATTCCAAGCTGTTTTCTAGGTCAACATCAGCACTTGTCACTGAACCTGGAAACAGGGTGCCACTTAACCTGTTACAGAACTGACAAGATATATAGCTACTGCACTTTGAATCACCTGAAATTTCTGATAAATTTTCAAGGGCAGTCCCATGTGCAGCACACTGCAGTAGTCAAGCATGGCTGTTACCTGGGGCATGGGTGACAATGGTCACTTACAGGGTTGTTGGAAGGATGTCTGGGCAAAATCCTATCTCTCCCTCAAACATCTTTGCATGATAGCATTACACCTATAGGCAGTATCTTTACAGTGCTGCTTGGTCAGAGAGTGGGAGAGGACACCTGATCTACAGCACTAAACTGATTAGGGGAGGGGAGAAAGGCTTTGGGGATAATCAGAAGGGAGAAAAAGATCCAGGTAGGAACTGGAATGCTTAAAGGAAAAGGTGACAACCCTGCTTAAGAGCCTTGGAAACATTAGTCCACATGCTGATGTCAAGAGACTTTACAGGGTCCATTCCAACCAGTATAGTTGGCAGGCGTCTATACACTAAGAGCCTTGTTTCAGGGACCTCACAAAGCATCTCTTGAAGAGGAAAACAAGTTGGTCTTTGTAAATAAAAGTTCATGCATTTGCGTAATGAAGTCCCTTTCCAAAACAGTGCTGAATGATACTCTTTTTCTTTTTCTTTTTGCGAGCAGACATGATGATGAGGAGTGGGGCTGAGGAGAATTAGGACGGCTAATTAACTGTGTTCAGCTGCACATTTCCCCGCAAAGTATGGTCTTACGATTCTCGTGAACCTGATCCTTTGGTCAAAAGAAAAGGCGCTTCAACTCCTCCCAACATTTAGAATGCCTAGAATCTCTTCTGCCTGTTGAGACTGCAAACATGTTATTTTTTAATTCCCGTTTTCTGTGACTGAAAGTGCTTTAAAACATTACGAGAGACCATCTGAATCGGGAAGCTTCTTATTAATTAAATCCTGATTGTGGGGCTTGGCAGTAGGAAGAGAGGAAGCAGTCTGACCCGTTGTGTGTGTGTGTGAATGGCAAAGTTTGAGTGGGTGGCGAGGAAGGTGGAAAAGGAGTGATGATAATAACAACTTGAAGGAAGCCAGAGCTTTGAATGCAGCCTCAGTCTGTATCCTGACAGAGTGAAGATAAGGTGGCAGCACAGCTCATGGTGCTTTCCTGGAATACAATCCGCATTTTGACACTCTCTGTTTAAGCACTGCCCATCTGTATGTTATTCAGCCGGAGCCTCTAGGGAGACAGAGGAGCTACAGGCACGGAAAGGCAGCGAGCGAAAGCAAAGGCACTCCTTTTAATAAGGATCTGCTGAAGAGCTGCCTTAGAAGTGCCACCTCTGGAAGCTGGAAGTTAAAACAACTGAGGCGCCACTAAACCAAAGGGTGTGCGATTAAAGCAGGAGCAGAAATCAGTGCTCGGAAGCTGCAGAATCACTGCTGGATGTGAGGGGAGGAGATGGCTTTGATCTTGGCCTGGCCCCTGGTTTCTCCTCTCTTCTTCTGCCTGGGATATCTCTCCCTCAGCTCTGCCTCAACGGAGGGCAACATTTTTCATGCTGACATTGAAGGCAGCTCAGCGGTCGGCAGCCAAGAAGAGACCCTTATCAGAGGGCAGCAACAATCTGTATCTTTTCGAAGTTGGCCGCATTTTGCTGAGGTAGAGTAACTCTTCTGTCTGTTGACCTTTCTCCTTCTTTGTACTGTTTCCAGCACTCCCCCTCCCCTAACCCCTTTGTGTTTTTATAGTGCCTCCATTTGGCTCAAGCGAATGTAATCCACTGGGTGTTTTGAAGTGGGAATGTGGAGTTTTCAGGATTTAAGGCATTTCAAGGGAAACTCTAAAATATGCCCTCCCCCCCCCCCCGTCCAAAATGTACATGTCACGCTGCCTTCTTTGAATAGGCTGCTGTATTATAAAGTCATGTTCAGTTGCTTGGATTTCATGCAAGAGCAGTAGAACGAGTCTGTCCCCCCAAAGCAGAGTTTCAGGTGGATAGATTTATCAGTGCACATTTTAAAAACCTGCTACTTTTTTTTGAGATTTTAATGCCTTTGGGTATCCAGAAAGGAGGAGCTTTTATGGGGGTGGGCAGCATGTGACAGGAGGGGGGCACTCTCAAACACAGTGTCTACAGAGTCTGGGGTGTATTTCAGTGCTTTTGACTGTGCTGATGGGCATGTGTCAATCCCATTCATTTCAGTGTGAAATCATTGATCTATGTCTGTCCGGGCCCACCAATCCTGAAAGTCCCTCTCATGTCTAATCTTGTAGTGTAGGAAAGGTGTGTGTTTTTCTGGATTCTCAGCTCACTTCTCTGCAAATCAGTACTGCTTAAGAAGTCCTTGCATGATAGGAAGCTGGTTGCCAACCTATCAGAAATGCTGTGGCAGTGGATTTTATTGTTTTGCCAGGGGTTGGACTAAATATCCTTTTGAACCCATTTCAATTCTATGTTTCTGTGATCACCACATCCTGCGATCTCTCGGGGACATAGGAGCTCTGGTTATGCACACTTTTCCTTCTACGAGTAAAAGTGTACACTGTATATGCACAAAGTGATACATGTTCACTGTTGCATGTACTCGGTGTGAATTAGGAGCCCTGAATGTATGGGAGTCCTGTACGCACAAACCAATATTTGTATTAGGGTCTATGATTTTAAATAAACATGTTACTTGTAGGAGCATCCCCATGAGATGAAAGCCTAATGAGGGAAATGGCCACAAATCCTGTTGGCTTCAGCAGAATGTTTATGCCTCTGTTAGGGTGCCATACAGGATCCTATAGTTCCTGCAAGAAATCTATATGAAAAAATATGTGCAGCTGGAACTGTTTGTTGACTTGTAAGTAGCTACCACAGAATTCCATGGGGTTTCCTTCTAAGTTAGCGATGGAAAGCAAGCAGCTGAGGAAACACCTGCAGAAATGAAATGAAAAGAGAAGCTTAAAACGCTTTTGACTTTGCCAGAAACAATGGCAATACTTTAGTGATATTTAAAAACAAAAAACAGAAAATGTTGAAGGTGCTCTTACTCTCATGTTTGTGTACACACATACACACTTAAAGGATTATCTAATGTGTCCATGCGGACCTTCCAGCGCATCAATGTGGTTAGAGAAGTGCTGTGCATGGGCACCAGGAAGACATATTAGGCTGGCAAACATGGGAAACAGGGCCTTGTCAGTGATGGCACTTACAGAACTCCTTCCCTCAGGAAATGGGATCAGCTCTGTCCCCATTGTCATTTGTGTTACTTTTTCAGATTGCTTTTAATTGGCAGTGCAGATTAGGTTGCTATTTGTTTCTTAGTAGCCCTATCTTTAATCTTTGTGCAGGAATGGAATGGAATGGAATTGTTATGATTGCTATGATTTTACTGTTTTTTATTTGTTTTAATGGTGTATATGTTTTAAACTAGTTTTTATCAGGTTTTTGTATGGGAAAGTACGTATTATACAAGGTAGATAGCAAATCCATGCACCAACACAACAGATATTGTTGGTGTAATGGATTCCCGCCCACCCCCCAGGCATCCTGCTTGGCAGGATTTCTGCTTGGCAGGGGGTTGGACTCGATGGCCCTTGTGGTCTATTCCAACTCTGTGATCCTATGATTCTATGATTCTATCCCTCACAAAAAAAATATATACTCTGGAGGGTATAGGGACCTTCCAGAGCAGAATTTTGGTAGAGGTGTGCAGTGGTGGAGAGAGGGACAAGAGGTCTAGTCAGCTGCTGTTGGAAGCCACCTATATCAGCTCCCCAAAAGGGTGCTATCTCGATTCTTTTGGACTCCAACTCCCATCAGCATCCGATCAGCATGGTCAATGGTCAAGGGTGATGGCAGGTATAGCCCATCTAGAAACACCATATAATACCCTATATAATAAATACATCATTTGTTTTCTTGAAATCTTAGATAGTTGGAACTCATTGGTTTGGTAGCAGCTGAACAGAACTATGTTGAAAAAACAAGAATTACAAACAAGAGAGCAGCATGACATGAGGTTATGGAATGGGAGTAAGTACCTCCTGTGGAGGTGACTCAATGTAGCAGGCAAATTAAGCCACATAAGGTCATGGGAAAGGAAGGAGTGTGTATCTTGGCGCCAGATCTTGGAAATGAGCAGAGATTAACACAGCAATGTGAATATCACAGTAATGTTCCAGTTACTAGCACTACTACACATAACACTACTGATAAATGAACAGCAGTCTTGGTTGAAGCTCAACATTTTTGGTATTTAATTCATATATAGCATTTTTTGCCTTTCCTCCAAGGAGCTTCAGCATGCATGGTTCTTCTGAGGTAGGTTAGGCTGTGAGATGGTGACTGGGCCAAGGTCACCCAATGAGCATCATGCCTGAGTGGGAATTTGAACCTGGCTCTCGCTGCTCCTAATCCAGCACTCTGACCACTATGCCACACTGGCACGTATAGCTGAATCAAGATTCAACTAAGGGTGAATTTATTAAAAACAAAACTGTCATTCTATTATTCCATCAGGATTTCCTTCCAGTGTGTTCTGATATGTTGATCTCAATAAATATGCCTGTCAATCAAAATCACTCAAAGCTTACCATTTTTGGGTGTGTGGTAAGATATGGTTAACTAGAAAGTAGCCCTGTTCAGGTGCTGGTGTTCCCTCAGAGTTCCAGCTCATGGCAACAGCCTGTGTGCAGGCTTCCCTCTCTTCAGACCTTCTGCCAGTACTTGGACAAGCTAAGGTAGGGGTCAGCCTAGGGTGCAGTGCCAAGGGCAAAGTTAGCACCTATGACACTGCTATGGCTCTCCATGCAATTTGAATCATGTGGGCACTGACTTCAGGATCAGGCTAGAGTTGATAAGGCTAGCCTTAGTCATTTGTAACTTGGAGTAAGGAGTTAGCGATGTAAGGAGAGAGCGATTTCCATCCCACCTTGTGTTTGTTGCAATCAGCACTGTTTCTTTTCCTCTGCAGTTTGGCTTCCACTAAAACATATGTAATTCATCTCACGGGCCGCTATAGCAAAAACTAGCATACTTAATTATGTAAGTAATTTAAGTGCATTTCAAAGGAAGGACAACATTTTTTAAAAAACTGCAAAAATGATGTACAGTGGTGCCTTGGGTTACATACACTTCAGGTTACAGACTCCGCTAACCCAGAAATAGTACCTCGGGTTCAGAACTTTGCTTCAGGATGAGAACAGAAATCGCGTGGCAGCAGCGGGAGGCCCCATTAGCTAAAGTGGTACCTCAGGTTAAGAATAGTTTCAGGTTAAGAACGGACCTCCAGAACGAATTAAGTTCTTAACGCGAGGTGCCACTGTAATTATTTACATAATGTTAGTGTACTAAAAAACCGAAACTTGCTCATATTCACTTTTATGATCTCTGTTCCTGACCAGACAAGCATGCAAACTGTGACAATTTCTGTTCACATTTCAGTTTCTGATGGAATTGTCCAAGATTCCCTAGAAGCGAGCATGAATACAGTCCATAATGTGGTGGGGAAATTGCCTGTTTAGAAGCTTGTTGAAATTAATAGTTAAGACATAGGATCACCACCTGCTGCTTGGTGAATAAAGTATTTGATTTAAGCTCAAAATGTACTTTGTAACCTGGGTGGGACATAAATGCTAGCTTGGAGCAGAGAGTGGTCACAACCTAGCCAAAATTCAAGGGGGGAACTAAACATGTGCTTTAACCTTTCCCATAATCAGTGGATTAAGGAAGGAGTGGAAAGAGCATGAGATCACCCATCTCAGCCCACACAAAACAAATGATAGCTGAGAGCAATCTGGGATTTCTAGCTCCACATTTTATATTGGGCTAGGTTTTACAAAACACATTTATTTTTTTCCTTTAAGGGACATGGTTAGAACCATGCAGACACATCTTCTGTACATTCTTTAATTAGATTGGAATTTACAGTGAGGAAACAGAGTGATTTTTTCAGCGCAGCTTAGGAAAGATCTCCTCATGCTGACCAGTTGTGTACCACATGTAGGTGGCCCCATGGATGTAGGCAAACTGCTACCAAGCAGCAGACAAGATACCTGCCAGCCATTATAGTTCAGTGGCAATTAGCCATGTAGTAGGAAGGACCAATCTGAGTAGTGCAGCTATTGTCCCACCTCGTGCATTGCACCATCTTGAATAGAGCACTGCATGCTTTTGCAGCTTTGGATGGGTCACAAATTGTCTGGTGAGGCCTGCTATTGGCTGAATTCCTGAACAATGAAAGAGAGGGGACTTCCCCACCCCTGTTAAATGACTGATCCTTCTGAGAGATAGACCACAGAAAACCTCCCTCCCTTCCTTTGTATCAAGAGTTGCCATGACATCAATTGATAGATTGGGGATCTCTGTTCATATGGTGAGACAACAAGCCATTGCAACATCTATCTAGGCCATGGGGAGCCTTTGCTCATCCAGCCAACAACTGGACTCCTATGGACAGGAAGGGGTATGAGGACTTCCTGGTCACAGCTGAGCTTTCCTGGGCAACATAGATTTACTGAGCTTTGGTGTGTTATTGTATCCTATGATTGTTATCTAGTCATAACTTCTGGCTTGCTTCTTGCTCCTGCTCTGGACTCTTCCTGATGGATGCTTCCTGTGTTGGCAGCATCTCTGCAGGATTTCAGAAACGACATCCCCAACCCTACCTGAGATGCTGGAGATTGAACCCTGGACCTTCTGCATGCAAATAAGATGTTCTACCACTGAGCTATGGACTTTTTGTCCATATTTGTCAGGCATGATGCCTTGAGGAAGCATCCATGCAAGTTTCATGAAACATTGAGGGGAAATACCCAAATTACTAGAATAGAAGAGGTAAAAAATGAGTGTAAATAAAATAAAAGTAGAACAAAACAAAGACATCTAAACTGAAAGAAGCGCAGCTTGAAAAACAAAACTATTTTTCCTTTGCACATCCCTGCACAAAAATGACTAGCTGTACTCAGCCAAGCCATTCAAGCTCAGGATTGCCCTGTATGTGGAAGTATGCGAAACAAGTCATTTTATGAGCTTTATTTTTATATATATATATATTTCACTCAGAAATCCTTCTTGATTTATTTCGTAGTCCAAATATTGACTTGGGTTGGCCTCTCTCTCCTAAACAGACATAGTCTGTTAGTCATGCTCAGCAGTGCCAGTTTTTATAAAGGGTGGTTTCATGAGAACCACATAAGCAATTCATAGAATGTTCCGAGGTGGACTACAGTTTCTGAAAAACCACTAGGAAAATACAGCACTATATAGTGAAGAAAAGCATATTGAATACATACATAGGCAATTATGGCATGTCAGATGAATGCCACACAGAAATTTTCCTACAAATGATTTGATCATAGACTGTCCATGCTGAAAGCATATTTCATTTGAAATATCTAGTGTGGAATTCTAAACAAAATATACACCTTTATTAGCTAGAAAGGGTTGCTCTTTGATTCTGGTGAAAATATAATATATGCCTGTTAGAGACAAGAAAAGCTGCAGAGAAGAGAAAGATTAAGGAGAACCACCATTAATGTACATCTGTTTCTCTTTTCCCAATGTGATAGTTATTAGTTAAAAGTAAATAATGGGGGGAAATGCAAGAGAGGCAGAGAGTGGTGGATGAGGCCTTCAAGGACATTTAAGCTGTGTCCCACTCCCACAAAGATAGCTCCCCAGCTGTCTGGGAGCCTTGAGGAAGAATGAAGCATTCCCTTAGAAGGGGCCCATTCCTTGAGGGACTCCTCTTGGGCTGAGGAAACTTCTCTGGAGGCTTGGAGCTTGGGTGATTCAACCATTAGGAACATAAATAGTTGGGTGGGCGGTGGGCATATGAATGGCAGGGTGAACTGCCTGACTGGTGCAAAGGTTGTGGGTGTTGCCCTTTGCTTATATAACATGGAAGAGTTATCTGAGGAGGAGTCAGTGGTTTGTTTGTCACCAGTGACATGGGGAAATGTAGTTGTTGAGATGCTGGAAGCCAAATTTAGTTTGCTAGGTGGGAGACTGAGAGCTGAGACCTCCAATGTAGCTTTCCCTAAAATGCTACTGGTTCCACATGGAAGGTTGGCTAGACGGACTCAGGTTTGTAGTCTCAATGTGGATGAGGTATTGGGAAGAGGGGTTTGCATTTGTTAGGCACTGAGAAACATTCTGGGGCAAGCTGGGCCTGTATAAAAGGAACAGGCACCACTTGAACCAGGATGGAACCAGACTGTTGGCACATAAAATCATAAAGGTGTCAGAGCATATTTTAAACCGTTTGAAGGGGAAAGGGCTGAGAAGGCTCCAGTTCAGAATGAATCTCCCCACCTGGGATGAAGATGATAAAGTAGATGAAAATTTAAATGGAGGTGGCAGGTGACTAGGTGTTGTGAATGTAGGAGCACAGGACAGCAATTCAGAGGCGCCAAAGCACTTCAGAACAAAATGCAAACACCAAAGACACTTGAAGAAAGAGACTGCATGCAAGCATTTATATGCTAATGCTAGAAGCTTCTGAGCCCAGATGGGTGAACTGGAACGGAAGCTTGGTCTTGGAGGATGGTATTGATATTTTGGGTATAACAGTAACCTGGTGGAATGGAGAGAACCAGTGGGACATGGTTGTCTCTGGAAATAAGCTCTATAGGAAGGTCAGAGAAGGACATCACAAAGGTGGTGTTGCTCTGTCTGTCACAGAGAGCATTAAGTAGTAAACAGCTCGATAAACATATCAACCCAGTGAATAGCATTTTAGGGATAGTTAGAAAATGAATTGAAGATACAGTGGTGCCCCGCAAGACAAATGCCTCGCAAGACGAAAAACTCGCTAGACGAAAGGGTTTTCCGTTTTTCGAATTTCCCTATGGGCTTGCTTCGCAAGACGAAAAAAATTCTGGGTTTGAATTTCTGTGTGCTGGGTGGCTGGGGGAACAGTTGGGGAGGGGTTTGCAAGAATCTGGAAGCTTGTGTGTGCTTTTTTGAATTTTTATGATTTTCTGTGACCATTGGGCCACTCTGCTGTTTTTTAAAAAAAATTCTGGGTTTGAATTTTGAAATGCTCTTTACAGTATGTGTGACTTTAAAGAGCACTTAATAAACTCTTGTTGTACCAAATTTGGCTTTGTTTGGACTTTTTTTGACCATAGGAATGCATTAATTGATTTTCAATGCATTCCTATGGGATTTCGTGCTTCACAAGACGAAAAATTCGCTAGACGAAAAAACTCGCGGAATGAATTAATTTCGTCTTGCAAGGCACCACTGTACAACGGCCAACATCAAAATGCTATTATACAACTCAGTGGTGCTGAGCTAGATGGGTCATTGGCCTGATCCAATAGGCTCTTATGTTCTTAGCTGGATCAGATTCAGTTAACCTGGTGTGCTAGAAGAAGCCAGTGCAAGGGCTTCTACCTGCCCAATGGGGTTTTCCCCAGTCTCCCCCCCCCCCCAAATGCCGAGAACGGTGCTCAGGGGAAGAGAGAGGAGGTTGTTCCATGTAGCAAGCAGGGATGCTTACGCCGATCAGAAGAGCACAGTGCTGAATTCCTCCACCTGAGACCAAAGTACTCAGGGATGGAGAGCAAGGTGGGAGGCAGGTAGCTTAAAAGTCCACAGATTGTTACAGGTCTTTAATTATATTAAATATGCCATTTATTGAAGGTGCCTACCTGCCTTTTTACATTTCCTTCTTTTATTTCACATCAAAGCTGCTCAACATCTAAGAAACTTGCATGTTTAATTAAATGCAAACCACCCAACTGTCATTTTCTATCTAGTGTGCCCTGTGAACTGATATGAGGAATTGTATATTTACACCTTATATTAATTTTTTTAGCAAGGAAAAGCCCCACCCCAATGCATATAAATAACAACAGAATGACACATTATCAACAGTGTCAAACCTTGCAGGGCACATTGCTATGGATTGCATTTTTTATGATAGCAAGCTTTGGAATTAAACAAATTATGAGGCCAGAAATAATTTATACCCTAGAAATCTTGCAAACAGCAAGCATGTTTTTTCCCCCTTTGTAGGAAAGAATCCCTTTTAAGTTAAGGCTTTGTCTATCTCACTGTATATGGAAAATATGAGTGTGCACTTTTATAGAGAATGCCTAACTGCGAAGTGTTTATACTGGAATCAACCCCATCTCTAAATCACTCTCTGTTGCTGAACGGTATTTTGTTTTGCATTTGAACTAGGAGAGGAGCAGCCATGTGGAAGCTTCGGCAACAGAAGAAAACTAGATTTTACGATAGCAATAGATGATCTGATTTAAAAGCTACCCCCACCCTATATACACACAGAGAGACTTGTGCTTTTTCCTCAACTGCTGTTCAGCTGCATTCAAGTGCTGTGACACACTTCATGATCAGGAAGCAGACTTTGCTCGTAGTACAAATGATAAGCTCATGCTTAATTGATTTGAACAAAGGCAACCTTTTGCCCATTCCCAAGCAGGAAAATTTCCACTGCAGCTTTTATAGAATGCTTGTTGTCATGACCAGGCCTGGCACCCATACTCAGCCAAGCTGGGCATAGGTTGAAAGCCCCAGGGGATCAGAAGGGCTCCTCACCAGTGTGGTGTAGTGGTTAAGAGTGGTAGTCTCATAATCTGGTGAACCAGGTTCACATCTCTGCTCCTCCACATGCAGCTGCTGGGTGACCTTGGGCCAATCACACTTCTTTGAAGTCTCTCAGCCCCACTCACCTCACAGAGTGTTTGTTGTGGGGGGAGGAGGGAAAGGAGAATGTTAACCGCTTTGAGACTCCTTCGGGTAGTGATAAAGTGGGATATCAAATCCAAACTCTTCTTCTTCACCAACCTGACCAAGGAATGTTGACTCTCACCATCCTTCTCACTGAGCCACAGCATGGGTCTTTTGATGTTGGTGTGTGGTAGTGCTGCTTTTGATTGGGAGCATAATTTTGTTTTCCTCTGTGGTTGCTTAATATAACTAAAATGTTGGACACTGCATTTTGGATAAATTAAGATGGTGGGTAGCCACCACTGATGGGAACCAACTTTGGCTCACATTCAAAAGCTTTACTGCCCTCCTGCCCACTGTGCTGAAATGCCATCTGGGGTAGGACAGCAGGGAGGGCAGTTTGAGTGGTGGTGTTGTTACTGCTTTGGCAGCAGCAAAGAAAGTATTATGGCGACATGCATTCATTCATTTATTTATTTCATTTATTTATTTACGGCTATTAGCCCATAAAATATGTACAAACATAAAAGCACAGAGGTATAAAGACCCTCCAACATTTCTCCGATGAAAATAGGGACGTCCCATTCCATAATGATAATTTTAGTATTTACACCCCACACATCTTACTGGGTTGCCCCAGCCACTCTGGGCAGCATAAAAACATAATAAAACATTAAACTTTTTTTTAAAAAAAACCATTCCCTATGAAGTATTGCCTTCAGACAGCTCGGGGGTCAGATAACTCCATACCCTCCAACATTTCTCCAATAAAAATAGGGATATCCGATAGAAAAGTGGGACATTCCAGGATCAAATTAGAAAGCAGGATGGCTTCTCTAAATCAGAGATGTACCTGGAAAATAGGGACACTTGGAGGGTCTGTACATGTGTGGATGTTGGAGTGCGGGGGGCCCACAGGCAGCATTGTGCCTAAAGTGGGCATCAGCTCCACTCATGTGGATAGACTGAACATGTCAGGGAAGGAGCACGATTGTGGTGGCAGACCTTCCTCCTGTCCTTAACATGTTCACCAGTTCTTTTCAACAGAGCCTATGAACATAAAAGCTCTGTGCACCATTGAGAATCCAGGTTTTTCTGGTTCCAAGATTATGCAAATGTGTTCATACAATTTTTGTATGGGTGTATTGATATGTGCAAACAATTTCTATATGGGTATAGGATATGTACAGAAAACCCAAAGAGCTACCTGTTTAGGTATTAGATGATTCATTAGTAATTTTAATAATGGAGATTTGTTTGACTTATGTGAGTGTTTGGTTATCTCCCTTCTTCATTGTAATTGTAATGAAGTTCATATAGAGTAGATAATATGGGCAGCATTCGCCCAACCCCAAGGGCTACCAGTTGCACAATGGGGCTTCCCTCCTCTCTTCTTCCTGAGCACCTTCACACCCCTTGGGGGATTGTGAGTACCCTCAGAACAGCACACAAGGTGAAGGCTTTGTTCAGTCTCACAAGCTGATAAGCTTGCACAGATGGAATGTTCAGTATAGTGTGGTGTTGATTTCCACCCTATGATTATTTGGAATGTCCTGAAGTTGTAAGATATGCCTTTTATATTCCAGTAAAATAGGTCTGATAAAGTAGATTAATAGGTTAATAACCATGAATGCCATTTCACTGGCTAAGAGTTTGCCTATCCAGCGATACTATGATACCCACCTTGAGCATGGTTTTAGCTATGGAAAGATGACATACAAATAAAATTATGTATGTATGTATGTATGTATGTATGTATGTATGTATGTTGTATCAGTATTCCATAGCACATATTTAAATTAAATTATGTACATTATCATCTAACAAGTTCGCTCCTCTTAGACCATTAATCCAGATTCTAAAATTACTTGCCTGAACCACTGGGTGTGTTTAATCATTCCACATAGCGCATGGCATACTGCAGCTGTGAAACAGTAGTAATTTTCATCACCATCAATATACATATTGTGGGATTGTGTTTATTCAGAAAGTACTGGCTTATTTACATTTGACTTTTCAGAACTGAATCCAATGCAGTAAACTGGTTAGTGAGGAAAAGGGGGAAGGGTCTCTAGACAAAAGATATTAGGCACCGGCTGTTCATAATAATAATAAAACACTTTCCAAAGGAAAACTTAGGGCCTCTCTGATGATGAGCCAAGTACAAACAATGTCATTGCGTCAGAAGCAATGAGGTTAGAAATGTGAAATGACATCCAAGCTCTTTTCATCAACAAGGAAAACATTCAATTTAGACAGGGCTGAAAGGTAACCTATAAATAACAAATGTGAATTGCCTGAAATAGAATGGTGAGAAAGTGAAGACTGGAGTTTAATGCTTCACCACCCTGAGCTATGGGGCCTTCCTCTACCTAACAGACCATAACAACAAACAAGCCTCATCACTGCCATGGATGGCTTGGTTACAAGGCATTGCTTTATGGGTCAATTTTGGGGGCCTGTTCCTCTGCAGTAATTTCCCCATAACCACCTTTCTTTTGCAGTCTTTAAAGTCAATGTGAACATGATTCCTCAGAGCAGAACTTATTCATTTACTTCTTCAGTGGTTGTGTAAAGTATCTTGGGAGAAATACCATTTAAGAAACTTCCATAACCACAGCAGAAGTGAACTGGTTATTATTTAAAATGCATGAGTGTCTTGTGCACATACCAAGAAAATTATGCTAGAAGAATACCATATAAGCAAGAATAATAATCAGTTCTCCTTCTTCCTTGAATGGACTTGTGTATGACTAAAGTAGGCATGGCTCGAGATTATTTTTATTCCACAACTTTCAGTATTATATATGACTTTTGTTCTTGATTATCTTTTCTTATTTTCTTTGGTTAACTGGGCTATGGCAATGAGATAATGTAGCTTGTCTTGTAGTGCCCAAGGCAGACGACACAGGAACTGTTCAGGGAGCACCAAATAAGGCAAAACCCCATTCATAAGGGCATTGGGGCCCTGGTGGATCAGGCCAATGGCCCATCTAGTCCTGTATCCTGGTCTCACAGTGGCCAACTTATGTGAAGCCCAGAGACAGAACCTGAGCAAAATAGCACTCTCCCCACCTGTGACTGGTAAAACATAGCTGTCATGAACGTGTCCTGTCCACCATTGAGCAACATATATATCAAGACAATGTTAGAGTTAGATCAGGAATGTGAAACCAGCATATAATGGGTATACAGAATGAATTATAGTTGTACATAAAAGGAAAAACTTGATAGAATCATCATTATGAAATGTAAAGTGTAATGGTTGGAGATGCTATTGTGAAAAAATGAAGGAATGCTTTGAAGACTGACGAACAGAATATAGAAGTGCTGGCAGATGTTCATCCAGATGTCTTGAGGAGGAGGAGCGCTCTGTGTCCTAGGGAAGAATGTATTTGATACAGATGGATCATCCCCCTTAGGTTCCATGTATTTATGATAAAGAATGGGTTGCTGTAAATAATATCAATGAGGAACGACCACTTTCAAAAACAAATAAGCAACAGCATGCAGAAAATAAGTAGTTAAAAGAAGTTAAGATCAGGCTGAGACTGTGCCTTCAGTTTGGCAGTCCCTGCCCTGTAGAACTCCCTGCCAGTTAAGGTTTGGCAGAAATCATTCCTCCCTTCTTTTAAACATCTCCTAAAAACTGTTTTACTCAGATGGGCCTTTGCAATGTGAATACCAACCAGTACAAATTGTTTACTAATCTTTTTGCAAATATTTTTATTTCTCTTCTTGTTGTAATTTTTTAAGCAGTATACTGCCTGACTATATTGTTTTGAAAGTGCAGTCTATAAATATTTTTATAAATTAATATGTGTAGAATGTATGGTTAAAAAGAAAGAAAGAATAGAGGAGCAACAGAGGTCTTGAAATTTAAGCCACAAGATGAAGAAATATCAGAACAGTTGGGAGTAGTTATTATAGCTCTTGTTGTTTTGCAAACTGTTTCCCATCAATCTCCTGAAGAACTGAGTCTTTGTGTTTGTGTTTGCAAAACTGCACTTCTGGACTCCTTGTACTGGTTGGAAATTGAGACAGCTGCTACTTTGGTCAAGATGTGATGGTATTTTGAAATGGTGCAGCATCCATGAGAATAACAAGAAAGGCACACAACACAAACTATTCATATCCTTTAAGAGATGCTAAGAAGTCTCCATTTTTTCTTTTGTACAAATAGTGTTTGATGCTGTCCAGAGCATGAACTTTGTGGTTAGTTAGTCCTTTCTAACCAATAGTTTGGGGTCAATGCCACACTAAGATAACTCTGGAACTTTCATTTAATTTGGCACATTGAGGATTATATGATGACCTCACAACCACCATCTTCCCAGCGGTGGGAGAAACCCCAAAATGAAATGAGCAGGAATGATGGTATGGTGGGGTGGGGGTATGAAGCCACCCTCCCAACAGTGGCATCAGTGTTGCTTACTGAGACATTGCAGCAATGTTGAGGCTCAGTGGGCACACTGATAGATGCTCCAATCTGGTGCTCCCACCAGTGGGCACCCACATACGCCTGTCCTCTCCCTGCTCTCCTCCCTCCCCCTCCCCCACACACACCGTGCCAGTTGTTCCTGATAATAAGGACATGGTTCCAGTCCATTGTTTTAAATCTGTCCATGTAATTAGACCTTCAGAGCATCCTCCATGATGTGGAAGATCTAGAGACCAGTAAGGGGGGGAAAGATTCATTGTCTATGTGGACAATCAAGTTCAGGTCACTGAGATGTCAAAAAAACTTCAGTACAGCAAATGTGTCAATGGTTATATGAAAAATCTGACTGAAGTCATCATGGGTACTACTAAGACTGATATATTACTGCATGTCCCTGGTGGTAAAGTAATGCAACCAGTTCCTTCCAGATCCCTAATACTGCAGTTGCCTCATAAGTATGCTCTACCAAGTATTGTAGTTAGTGAGCTTCTTTATTACTGTAGTGACCTTCTTGTGCTGTTACATGCATTTCTTTTCTTGCATGTATTTTTAACTTTCAAAATGAAATTTCATGGTGAAAATTGGTGGTTACCAAAGTACAGTGTGGCAAAACTGCACAAATCATGTATGCTGTAGTTTAAGAACTGATATGTGTCCTCCAGAAAGAAAGAAACAAGGTAATCTGTATTTCCCCAGCGGAAGGTGCCAAAGCCTCAAATGTGGTATTTCTGGAATATTGTAGAATATTGAAGAACCTCAAGAAGAAACTCTATGAGAGCAAGGCTGCTTACATGTTACACTGAACACAGGTGCAAGCGTCTCCACAGATGTACATTTAAAGAGTGTACAGCTCAACTATCATGTACCCTATACACTCCCTGATTGTGAAGAACTGTACAAGTGTACAAGTGAACTATCTATGTACACAAATTGTGCACTCATTGAATGTGATGTGTGTGTATATCTATCTTGCTATATATCGCTTTAGTCATCTCGCAGTGATGTGCCAGTAACCTGTTTGATATACTTTGTGAAGCACTGCTGATGTTGTAGTTTAAAGATGAGACACCTTCTTTGTGGCTGCAAATCTCATTTCTGGGCATGGAAGTTCAAGCAGAATGAATGAATGAATGAATTTCACAAAAGTTATTCCACAATTAAAGTCAAACAGTCCCATAAACCTTATGTTGATGGGATTAGTTGTCTAGTTTAGACCAGGTGTTGTGGTATGGAATGAAGAACAGAAAATCATGTTTAAGAAGCGTAGCCCCTTTGTATATCATGGCAAAAGCAGAAATCGAGAAACAAAACACCAGAAGCATCTTGAGGAAGAAGGTAGACAATGTATCAGGAAATGCTTTGCTCCCCACGTTTTAGAACCCTGATTTTCCATGGATACAAACAGCTCCCTGCTTCCACATGTTGAAAGGGAACACAGATTGAGCAGAGGGGATGCAGAGCTAGCATGCTCATCCTCACTGACTACTAACAGCAACAACTGAAGAGGCTTTAAGTTGTTACGTTATGTGGTTATCATTTAATTGCTGCTAGAACTGGGCTAGGGTGTGGGTGTAATTTGTTAATTCCAATATTGTTCACAGAATGGGCTTTATTCCAGACTCCAAATCTGGATATAATTAGTACATCCCTTGTACTGCGCACTCCACTGTCTCTCAAGACAGATGGATGCCAACAAAAATGTACTGAAGGCACAAATTTCTTACATGTGCTGCTGTATTATTATCATTTTAAATATGATGTATCAATAAACTGTTGCTGGCACGGGGAGCCCCACAAGGGCGCTCCTCTGCTGCTTTAACATGAAGTGGACATAATGGGTGGGGAAAGCCTGAGCTGAGAATTGAATTTAGAACTGCTTGCACTGACCTTACCATAAAGTGAGCATTTTATCACTTGTTATACAATGCAATGTAAGAGAGCCGATGTTCAAAATCTTTTTCACAGAACAAAACGGGATGGGAGGAATTTTTCCCCCTTTGCCTTTGGGAAGGAAATGTGCTTGGCTTATGATTTGTTTGAAAGAACCAAAAGAAAAAGTATCTTAATAAGCTAGTCATGTTACCATAAAAGCAGATATGCAGAGGAAAAAGATTTTCTTTCCATTACACAGTCTTCCTTTTCCAACAAAATAGAAAGCAGCTGCTATGTCTTATTCCTTTGAATCCATTTAGTCATTTAGAGTTCTGAGCTTTAA
Source organism: Podarcis muralis (assembly GCF_964188315.1). NCBI lineage: Eukaryota > Metazoa > Chordata > Lepidosauria > Squamata > Lacertidae > Podarcis > Podarcis muralis. Next base: position 70,019,286 of record NC_135657.1, read on the forward strand.
TTGACTCTAAATGGAGAGAATTTCTTCTGCGGCGGAATTAGAATATAGAAACTTTGTGGTGCATTCATATGGGGTCTTCCAATGATAGCAAAGGTTCCCTCTATGAAGTGCTTGATCTCGCCCCACCAATTGCGAGACATTTGTGTGCATGTGGATAAGGATTACGTGCCATTGGCTCTACGGTGGTCATGTTCATTCTTCACCAATGTGGTGCTGTCAAACTACAACTCCTGTCATCCTTGGCTATTGGTCATGCTGGCTGGGACTGGTGGGATTTAGAGTTGAACAAGATCTGGACATTGGTTACCCCTGCAGTAATGACTTACCTGAAAATGATATTTTGTTCCCTTCCATTGTTGTACCAAAAGGTAACCAAAGCATATACCCTGAGCCTGTTTTTCATTTTACTAACCTATTTATTACATGGATTAAATGCTTACAAAGAGCTCAGAGTAGCTTTCATAAGGTCCTTGGGCAGCTTCCCAAGCTAGATTTTATTAGTTTCAACAGTAGAACTGGATGAGATGCATTCCAATTTTTAAAAGCAATTTCTAACAGCAATTTAATAGCATAAGAACATAAAGAAAGTCCTGTTGGATCAGGCAAAAGTCCCATCTGGTCCAGTATCCTGTTCTCACAGTGGCCAACCAGATGTTCCTAGGAAGCAGGAGCTGTTGTACAGTAGGGCTGTCCCTACTTGCAGTTCCCAGAAACTGGTATTCAGTGGAAATTAAATTACTAGTATTAAAGAAGGTTCTATTGGGGCAACCACAGTCAGCCACCAGCATGCATCTCTATAATATAACATGATGTACCATTTCAAGAACCCTGGCTCAGATGTATTCATTCCACAGGAAAAATACTACCAAACCATGTGCTCATGGTGGTGATCTGCTTACTCTTTTTTCAGTGATAAAACAGAAGGACCAAGGAATATGTTCTTTGAACTTTCTACTCTGTGACCTGTCCTGAAGAGGAGGAGCATGCTGGCAGAATTTATAGGAAGGAGATGCAATTGGTTTCATATATTTCATATATGTTCCATACATTAGTTCATATATTTTGCTAGAGACTGTAGCCCAAACAGAAAATATAGTTTGTATAAAGTTAATGCAAAGCCATGCCTTGCATAACAGAAGTCCTATGGAAGCTGCTCTTCCAGGGTTCCACTCAGTGTGGCCCTAGTAGGATTAGACTGGAGGCAAACACGTTAGAGCAAGTGATGGCAAGGCTATGTCCCATGCCAGCCCATCCCACAGCTTTCTGCTATAGCTTCCATGGCCAATGACAAATTTTACAGCTTGAGCAATACTGCTTTTAAGCAGCGTCTTTTGGGACTCTTCACTTTAGACCAAGAGGCTGAGACAGGGATTCAGATCTGACAACAGGTTTGTTTGACTTGAAGCGACACATATAATGTTTGTAGACATACTGTATATAAGGGCTCAGTATCTCACCGTTGAACAAAATGTGCTTTTTATTGTCAGTTTGAGAATATCATCTATTTTAGTGGCTAGTTTTGAGCACTATATGATTTTATTGTGCATATCAGCTCAGAAGTAATCCCACTGAACTGAATGGAGCCATTCAAGCCCAGGATAAAACACAGTACTGCCAGAGCGCTCAGCCCTTCCCCTGGATGTGTGTTGGAATTTCTGTAAGTTAGACCCACCTTTCATTTTGAGTGCAACAAGCGAAGGGTAAACAAAAACAGCACTACTGCAATCAGTTGATGTTGTCAGATAGTATGGCTGGGGGTAGAAGTTCAATTCACTTCACATTTAAAGGCAAACTTACCTTTCTGGGACTATATATAATTTGCATATCTAGTAATTCTTTGGGACTTTTCTCACCAATCCTTAGGTAGATGTGAACTGAAGTTTCTCAGAGTACATTCTCCTGAGAAAATGTTTGAATTTTTTCTCTCTTTTTCTACTCCCCCCTTCCAAAAAAAGGTTGCTTTGCATTCCCCCCCTCAAGTATTTTCCACCATTTTTTAAAAATTGTGATGGCTGCCGTTTTCTTCCCACAGTGCCCCAGAATGATGCCAAATCACTTGCTGCTGCAGCAGCAAAAAAATAAAAAATAAGTAAAGGCACAAGCCATAGGAAAGAAAGGAAGAAGCTATGCTACTGCCACTTGTATGGGGATTCTGATAGGGCAGGGATAGTCAGTGTGATGGTGTCTACATGCTATTGAACTTCAACTCCCATCAGCCCCAGCCCGTATAGCCAATGATCAGGGATGATAGGTATCACATTGGCTACCCCTTTGTTAGGCCATAAGGCACTGTTAATCCTTTGTCACACTTTAAGGTAAAGGTAAAGGTACCCCTGCCCGTACGGGCCAGTCTTGCCAGACTCTGGGGTTGTGCGCCCATCTCACTCAAGAGGCCGGGGGCCAGCGCTGTCCGGAGACACTTCCGGGTCACGTGGCCAGCGTGACATCGCTGCTCTGGCGAGCCAGAGCCGCACACAGAAACGCCGTTTACCTTCCCGCTAGAAAGCGGTCCCTATTTATCTACTTGCACCCGGGGGTGCTTTCAAACTGCTAGGTTGGCAGGCGCTGTGACCGAGTAACGGGAGCGCACCCCGCCGCGGGGATTCGAACCGCCGACCTTCGATCGGCAAGCCCTAGGCGCTGAGGCTTTTACCCACAGCGCCACCCGTGTCCCTTTGTCACACTTTACTTTTCTTTTAAAAAAGAAGAACTTTCCAGCTCACACACATCCTGTTTTAGGCGGGTTTGCTTTGTTTCTGCTTTGACCATGACACTTCCTTTCCTTTTTATATCATGTTTTGTTATCTCTACGCTGACAGCTTTACGCTATGCCATTAATACTGGCTAATGCAGGATAAAGAAGCAAAAAGGGAAGAGGAAGTAATATCACTTATTGTCTGATTTAGGCATAGCAAAATGCCCAAAGGAAGAAAACAATCATTGCTTTGGCATTATGGGACTGCAGATGTACTATTCTGTCTTCCAACAAAAAATGCAGGTGTCAAAACAACTTAAAATATGTTTCTGGGATTAGTAAAACAACTGTTGAATAAACATGCTTTCTCATTTGTAGACTGGAAAAAGAATCCCAACCCCCCGGGCTTGAACCGACCTCCAGAGCCAATAAGTGTTTTAATCCTAAAGAAACAATTGAAATACAGGCTTGATATTTCAGCCCACCAACTGTTTCCAAAGTTCAGATACAGGCCAGGGAATGGAGAGGTGGGTTAATTGTTGTCCATGCAATGAAGAAAGCCAAGGGCAGTTTGCCAGTTTGATTCAATTCCAGACCTGCATACACACACCAATCAGTTCTTTTATGCACCAAGGAACATTAAGTAAGGCAAATAATTCGGCCAGCCAGATGCTCTGATGATGAGCTTTTTTAGTACTAGAGGCGTAATGGAACATCACTGGTTTGTCTCAAGAAATAAAGACAAAGATAATGACGATAGCAGCCTCAGAGAAAGATAGCATTCTGGACCTGATATTCAGAACTCAATAAGCTTCAACAGAACTCTTCTGCTTTCATCCATTGCAAGGAAAGAGTCATGCTTCTTGTGATCAGTAGTCAACGCAACAACATCAAGAGCAGGTCTGGGGAATCCATATACTGTTGGACTACTGCTCCCATCATCCATGGCCATCACGCATCCTGACTGGGACTAATGGGAATTAGACTGTGTACATATTACCAGCTTAAATGGCAACAGGGTGGCTCTTTTTCTCTATTTCAATTAAAGCTTGTTTGGAGTGGGGGTGATGATCGAAGTACCGTATTTCATAAGAAATGGCAGGATAGATATGGATTGTGGTTCACATTGTGTGTATACTTCTTCCCAAACCAGCAATCAGAGCACACTGGATGCAGAGTAAACAGGAGTGTGTACACAGCCTAAAACTACAATAACTTCTGGAAGACCACATGCTCCCCATTCCTGATATACAAAGAGAGAGAAAGAGAGCTGATAATTTGTGTGTATGATCCTAAACAGCTCTATGCCTGTATTCATGGGTTTTATTGGTTATCGCATAATGTCACCACCCAACTCCTGAAGTCAGTTCTTCCCCTGATATTTTCCTTCACAACCTGCTAAACTGTAAATGTCACCTGAAAGCTATTATTAATGGATACAAATAGCCTACATTCGGATTAGCTCTGCACCCCTGGCTTGTCACTTTCCATATCTTCTCCCATTGTATCCTTATTTACATGATACTGAATCTGAAAGCCTGTTAATCTTCTCACTAATTGGTCATGGAAGTACAAAAATGTCTATTATCTGAAGCTCTGTTATCTGAAATGTCCAGTAATAAGGTCTATTAGAGGCCTGGCTGGTAAAATCCAGTGCACACCCTACCTCATTTCTTTCCCTTGTAAACCTCCTCACAAGTCTCTTCTTCTCTGCCCTTCTCTCAGCACCAACTCAACCATCTGCTCCTCCATCACCCATCTCTGCAGCTTAGGGATAAGAGCATCAGCTTTGTGTGTAGAAGGTCCCAGGTTCAATCCAGAGCATCTCCAAGTAGGCCGGGGGGAGTATCTGCTCCCTGAAACCTTGGAGTGCCACTGTCAGCCAGTGTAGACAATAATAAGCTAGCTGGACCAATGGTCTCACTCAATATCAAGCGGCTTCCTATGTTTTTATGTTGTTGGCCTGCCTTGTAGTTCCTATAACAAAGGGTTACAAAAATGCAAGGTTGTTTTAGCAACAAAAACAACACACACACAATCCAAAACCCTTAATAACCTGTGTGAAACCTCAATCATGTATGCCTACTTAATGTTTTTTTTTTTTCTTGTATTTGTGTTGCAGAGATGCCAGGAAGGGTTTTTCCGAACTTACTCAGGAGACTGCAGCCCATGTGAGTGCAACAACAATGCATACAAGTGCCTTGATGGATCTGGTGTTTGTCTGGTAAGTAGCCTTTTCTGATTACTTGCAGCACAATCCTAGCCATGTCTACTTAGAATTAAGACCTACTGAATGCAGTGAGGCTTAGTCCCAGGTAAGTGGATGCATATTTCGTCAAAAGTAATAATGAATGGTATCTGACTGAAAAGGCAGATCATTAACAGGCCTTCCTCCGTTCTTGATAAAACCTTGTTCTTGCTCTTTGCCTGAGGCTGAACAAATAGAGCTGGTGAAGTGACACAGGTGGGACTCTAGCCTCCTCCCTCCCCCTCTCCAAGGCAGCAACCCACTGTGCTGGAATGCCAAGAGAGCAATAGAAAGCTACCTCAGTGGCTGCTGCTGATTGCACCTGAAACAAGCAGGCTAGCTTAGGGAATGTCAGGCAGGCATTCTCCAATACATTGTCACTTCTTCCCACTCTCCGGTATCTGGTGCCTGAGGCAATTGTTTTGCTCTGCTTAATGTCGGGTTGACCCTGATTCTCACAGATAATTGAGCTTTGTCACAGGAGTTTTGTCACTGGTACTGCCTTTAGCAGCAATAGGCACAGGTGTCACACAGCTATTAGTTGGAAGGCTTGAACATGACACTCAGGGAACATTTGTGGCATGGATATGTATTACAGTAGCAAACACATAAAATTCTGCTCTGCGCTTTCAAATGACTAAAATGCAAAGTGATGTATAAAGTCTCTACAAACTGCAAATAAGTTCTTAAAAAACAAAAATACTAAAAGCTTTCACTAAAGGTAAAGGACCCCTGGATGGCTAAGTTCAGTCAAAGGTGACTATGTGGTGTGGCGCTCATCTTGCTTTTCAGGCCAAGGGAGCCAGCGTTTGTCCACAGACAGCTTTCTGTGTCATGTGGCCAGCATGACTAAACCACTACTGGTGCACAGAGGATCGTGAGAAGTGCCAGAGCTCATGGAAACACCATGAACTTCCCACTGCAGCAGTACCTAATTATCTACTTGCACTGGGATGCTTTCAAACTGCTAGGTTGGCAGAAACTGGGACAGAGCAACGGGAGCTCACCCCGTGGCACAGATTCGAACTGCAAATCTTCCGATCGGCAAGCCCAAGAGGCTGAGTGGTTTAGACCACAGCACTACCCGCATTCCCTTATCACTAAACCATGTTGCTTTGTTGAAATTAGAGGGTTTTTAAAAGATCATTTTCTTCTCTTTCATTTTCTGAAGGCTGCAACAATGTTATGCACCACTCTGTTAAGAATAATGAATATGCAAATTCTTAATAAAGTGACTAACACCAACCTTTCAATCACTGCTAACCTGCAGTTTTCACTGAGACTCCCTTTCAATCATTATTTTACAAAGAAGGACCAGACTTCTCATACCAGTATGCGTCCTCTTTGAAACGTAATAACAATTGTAGGTTCACCGGAATATACAACAGTGACCAGTCTTGAATGAGGAGATATAAATAAAAGGGATTGTTTATTGGACAATTCTGAATGCTAACAACTTCTTTTACTGTAGGAGATACAAAAGTTGTACAGAGTGAGTCAGAACTGCCTCCAGATATATGCCTCCAGAGATAGCGTTGCTCTTGTACGCTGTTTTGTCAAAAAATTCTCTGGCAGTCTAGCATTACTGTTCAAAAGATCTCCATTGGCACTGCACTGCCAATTCGAAGCCCTTTCAGTTTACTCAGTCGATTCCTGGAAGGTTTTGGTAAAGGGCAAAGGTTTTCTCATTCTGCTTGCCAAGGACGTTTATTTTAATGCTTTCTGCTAGGCATGAATTCAAAGTTCCTTCCTTTGATGTTCACAAGTGTCCTCCTCCTTCTTTCTATTTAATTGCAGGATTGTCAAAGAAACACAACCGGAGACCACTGTGAACAATGTCCAGATGGCTACCTGGGAGATGTCACCAGAGGAGCACCCAGCTTCTGCCAACCTTGCCCTTGTCCCTTGCCACTGGTTGCCAAGTATGCTCAATCGATTTATGTTATTGGTTCCAGCAGCTGTTCTCCCTGCTGCTAAGTCATCTTATGGCCAGATTCCATGAGACTTTCTAAGGGAAGGGAGAAATGACAAAAGAACAAGTAATTTTGACCTATCTGCTTTTACTGTCAGCTTGGGAAAATCCAATCGCTTTTCCTTTTTTTATTATTATTACTTCTCCAGTCACGCCGGCAATTCCAACAAGCACACAAAGAAGTACAATTCATTTGATTATCTCCGAATCCCCTTTTCTTTTAAAACTTTGAACTATGTGATGGCTTGTACATTGGCATTGCTGATAGATGGGGGATCAGATGCACAGCTTTGACATGTCTAATCCCTCCAGTTTGGACTCCTGTCCAAACACAACTGGTGGGCGCCATTTTGAGCCCTGTTGTGATATGACATCGGCTGGTTCCCCATTTACCTCTTTAGTAGAATTTAGTAGATTCAGTCCTCACCCTCTCCAATGAAAGAGCTTGTGTAGAAGGGATAAGAAAGATCCCTGCATAAGTCAGTGGATTACTGTTACCTATCAGAGTAGACAATTCTGTACCAGATGGACCAATGTTCTAGTGACCTAAAATAAAGCACCCCTGCTTATCATAGGTATATGTTACTTACAGCAAATCTCCATAATTAGAGCATGGGCATAACATGATGCATGCATTCACCAAAAGCAGTGGAAGATACATAAAGCTGTGTGCATAAATGACAGAATCTATGTAGTCTATGAATGGTTAATATGCACATTTCCTGGTAATTCTGGGCAATTCTATTGCTTTAATATATTCATATCCACTTATCACTGTTTTATATTATTGTGCAGTATGGCTGGTTATGCAGATACTCTATAAAATTAGCCTTTCTAGGCAATGGTAAGGCCTGTCCCTGACCTTCACACATTCACTACATTGTGTGTACCACCCATTGGGAGCCTTGCAAAATACAAGGTTCCGCAAACAGCAACAACATTTATTACAGTGGTGAAGCTGCTTTTCAGCAATATATCAAGTCTAGCCATTCAGAAGCCCTTGGTCTTTATGTGGCATGCCAATGCACATAAGCAAGCTCTTGATAAATCCTTGTTCCTGCCTCCTGCCTGGAGCTGAAAAAACAGAGGATTTGTCAGCTCGGCACAGACAGATGAAGAATTGCATGCAAATGGATGCTGCACATACAATTCCCTTCCGCAGTGTAGCTGTTGGGGCTACATGCTTGTACATCAGCTGACTATGGCAGAGTTTGGGATGCAGTCCTTCATGGAGGTTAAGTCTATCAGTGGGTATGGATCGTGATGGCTGTCTTCTACCTTCACCTAGGAAACTGGGGCAATTGGCAGGCCCCCAGCTGGCCCCAGCCCACCGGCCAGTGTGCCAGGTGATCTCCAGTCCTTGGTGCAGCATCACCGATCTTCAGAAGCTAGGGCACACTACTCGGCAGAGTAAACGCTACGCAACAGAAGTGGCAGGAGAAGTTGTGTGAGCATATTTACAAGAGTTTATTCAGCATACAGCAGGACAAAAGGAAAACATGTCCAATCTCCTTCGTGTCCAAGCAAGACGGCATAAGCAAAAGCTATACACAAATAGAAGTTCCCAGCAAGCTGTGCTGGAGTGTAAACAGACATGTGACATGCAACAATTCCACACATCTGTTCTTAAGGTGGAACGGAATATCTCAACAGGAGGCAGCTGCTGGGAGTGCTTAGAGTGTTGTTGTGCTCAGGTCTTTTTTCAGGCTTCCCAGTAAAAACAGGATGCTAAACAAGATGGACCACTGGCCTGATCCTGTAGGCTTGTTTTATGTCCCCCGGTAATCCCTTCCCAGAAAACGGTGGGTTTTCCGTTTTTTAGAAGGGACCTGTATGCTGAGCTACAACTACTCCACATGTTCTGTTTCATCACAGCTTAATGGCTTCTCTTCAAAACAAGACTTTCTCTGATAGTAGGAAGTTAAGCAAAACACCCAATTTCTGTCTGCCATTACAAGGGATAGGATTTTAGACTTATTAACTTGTAATTAAAAAAGAGTAATTAAAAAAGAGAGAGCCTAGTTCTCCGGTCAGTTAACTGGGTTTGTAAAGGGTTAAATGATTATAATGATTTATTTCCCTTTCTTCATCCCTTTGTTTTATATGGCGAGGGAAATGGAAGCGGAATCAGATTTCATACCTTGAAAGTGTGAGAGGAGATAGGGCTTGCTCTTCTGCTTGCAACAAAGGAACGAGCCCCATGAATAACATGCCAATGTGTTTACGAAGTCTGACAAATACGGTATCAAAAGCTCTAAGATGGCAGATTCATTATATACACAGTTGTTCTTGGGATTCATCTCTGTGGATTTTATTTCAATATTTTTGTCTGGCCAAACAATTTCCATCCATATCTGATATCCTGGGAACTTGTGGAAGAGTTCTCATTAAAAAGAGCTATCATTTGTTTGGAACAACTGGATACCAGCTGCTCCAAACCCTTGCAAATGTGCTTAGGTTTTTTATTCGCTTGGAATTGTAAGACCACTTTATTATTATTATTATTATTGCTTTTTTGTAATGAAACCTCCTTTTAAAGGCTCAGGAATACTTTTGGCCTGTTACTGTGTCCCAAAGAGCGGTTTCTTAAGAAATTAACCCATTCATGGGGAAAATATCTAAAGCTCTGTTGGGATGGTGTCATTGAAATGTTACAGAAGGAAGTGTATGAGTATTGTTTTTCACAAAAATTGCAAACTGAAAACCTCAAATCTCACTGATGCTATAAATGTCTCCAAACAAGGCAAATAAATGCACTCATTTTAACTCTGGAGAATAATTTCATAGAAAAGCAGATGAAAAAACTGAATGTAAGCCAGAATCCTTGATACTTTTTTTCATTTGTGAGGGAAACAATACACAGACCACATTCTTTCTTTGCCTTCTGTTGATTGACTGATCACAACAGTTCTTTTAAAAAAACACACACAAAACCCACTCCAAAATATTTTAGTGGATGGTGGCATAACCCATAATCTCTGATTTATTTTTTTTATGTATGCTTAGCTTTGCAGTTTCCTGTTACAGAAAAAATGGAGTGGTACGCTGTATGTGCAAAGAAAATTATGCAGGGCCAAACTGTGAAAGGTAAGTACGTTTTCAGGTGCAAACGTTAAGGAACCTTTGTGCCATTTATCTTGACAACATACATTTGGTTTTACAGATACAGATTTTATATTCCCTCCCAGCTTTAAATGGGCAAAGAAAGTCTTTCTGCTGTCAGTGACAGTGACAGACCTGCTTGGATTGAGAATGAGAAAAGCTAGCTGTCATCTGAAGGTTATTATGAGAACTTGTCAGATCTGGAAAAACAGTGCTTCGTTTAGCAAGAAATTCCCCACAACTCATGGAGCTACCGAAATTATCCAGAAATATGAATGAATATGGGAGTCCAAAATGGAAACTCAGGAATTATCTTTCATCCAGGGCTTAAAATTCTTCTTTGGTTTAAATTTTGAATTTTGAAGAACACATCAAAATATCTTGATCCAGCATTGGGTGATGCAGAATTCCTGTTGTGGAAGGGCCCAGTACCTGAAGGCGTACATACCCTCTCTGGAGGTCCCAGTTTGTAGTCTTTTGGCTCATGGGTCCCCATGTTGACAGGTTCAAGACACACCAGCTCAGGGCAAGGCATTATATTGGGTCAGTATCTATCCCCCCTTCACTGCCTGTACATCCACATGGTAGGCACAATCACGTGCACTAACCAGTGTCTGTTCAACATCAGAGTGAGATTTGTGCCACTTCCACTCTAATCTTTGTTAATCCAGCTTGCTTCATAGCCCATAGAAAACCAACGAGCCCATTGGGCTCAACAGTGGCAAAGAGGACACACAAGGCAGTTGTGTCTACTGCCCATCTCATTTGCCATTCCACAGTAAGATGCGAGCTTCAAGAGGATTGTCTGCTTTTTCCACTGGGAAAAAACCTGAACATTCAGGAACCTATCAGGTTCCATCAGTCTCCAAGGGTGGACCATCTGGACAGGTCCAGAATCCCTGCAGGGGAGAATGGCCACCAATCCAAAATTTACCAGATCATGATCAGACCTTGACAATTGGGTGCACAGCACTTCCCTGTCTTCAGACTGCCCCTCACCTTACATTGATTTTGTTGACTTGACCACAGAGAATGCCCCCAAGCAAACGAGTTAACAAGACATTGCCATTAATCAGTGCTGAATTTGTGTTTCCTTCCAGGTGTGCTCCAGGTTACTATGGAAATCCCTTGGTGATTGGCAGTTCCTGTAAAAAATGTGACTGCAGTGGCAATTCCGATCCTAACCTGATCTTTGAGGATTGTGATGAAGTGACAGGCCAGTGTCGCAACTGCATGCGCAACACTACAGGGTTCAACTGTGAACTATGTGCTCCTGGTTATTATGGGGATGCCAGAAATGCTAAAATATGCACAGGTATTTGCTATGTTCATATTAAGCCCATTCATTGGTTTGGGGCCAGAGATCTTTCTATTATTGCCAGTCTGCTTTTTGCAGGTTTATAGAAAGGAAGTTGGCTAATGCTGCTCTGACTGAATGGAAAATGATTCTCCTCAATCTCTTGGCAGCTTTCAGTACTACCAGCTATGGTATCCTTCCAGAATGGCTGTCTGAGGTTCTGTTAACAGGGGTTTCCTCAAATTGAATGGATGGAGTGCAACCTATTCTGGATGGATTTGTGCCATGTCACACCCTGAAGAAGCAGGTGCAGAGCTGGCGAGTGCTTCTGGATCCCTTACGGTCCTTGGAGGTGCCTCTGTGTTGCAGAGTGCCTTCTGTCACTTGTGGATGGTAGCCGAGCCATGACTCTTATCTGGATGTGGATAGCCTTGCTACAGTTACACATTGGTAACTTATAGCTTAGATTACTGCAATGCAGTATATGTGGGGCTGCCTCTGAAGATGGCTTGGAAATTGCAGCTAGTGCAGAACTCAGGAGTCCAGTTGCTGACTAGGCCCAAGCCAGACAGAACATGGATTCTGGCTTAACTGCATTGGATACCAGTTGATTTACATGTCCTATAAAGCCTTGTATTGTTTTTGACCCCAACACTTTTCCCCATATAAACCTACTTGGACTCTAAGACCATCATCAGAGGGTCTGCAGAGGGTGATAATGCAAGAGTGGCCCCATGCAGTGGCTGCCCATTGCCTGGGAATTCTCTCCCCAAGTAGGCTTGCCTGGCTCCAACATTGGTTTAATTTTAGGCCTGTTCTTAGTGTTCACCTTTTAGCTGGATGGGAAAGGATATTGGTATTGATTCTTGGTCCATGTACATTTTAGTATGGTTTTATTGCTTTTGACCAGTTTATTGTATATTTATCTTGTAAGTCACTTTGAGAATGTTTTAATGGATATATTTATTTAATTAATACTACTGCTGTTATTACAGTCATACCTTGGAAGTTGAATGGAATCCATTCCGGAAGTCCGTTCGACTTCCAAAACATTTGGGAACCAAAGTGTGGCTTCTGATAGGCTGCCTATGGGTAAGCAGGGGGCAAGCTAGATTGGGGTAGCCCTCCCAACCCCACAAGCTGTTTGTAGGTTGTTGGTTTCTGTTTTGTTTTTTAAAAAGCACTTACTAGGTCTAATGGGTGACGTGGGTGGCACTGTGGTCTAAACCACTGAGCCTCTTGGGCTTGCCGATCAGAGGGTCGAATCCCCGCAACAGGGTGAGCTCCCCTTGCTTGGTCCCAGCTCCTGCCAACCTAGCAGTTTGAAAGCACGCCAAAAACTGCAAGGTACCACTCCGGTGGAAAGGTAAACAGCGTTTCTGTGCACTGCTCTGGTTTCGGTGTTCCGTTGTGCCAGAAGCGGCTTAGTCATGCTGGCCACATGACCCAGAAAAACTGTCTGTGGACAAACGCCGGCTCCCTTGGCCTATAGAGAAAGATGAGCGTGCAACCCCAGAGTCGTCTGAGACTCGACTTAACTGTCAGGGGTCCTTTACCTTTACCTTTAGGTTTAATGACTTACAAGGTCTAATGACACATCTAGGCTGGCCTTAACAATGCCTTTGGAAAACTTAAAAGAATGGCACAGAGGAAAAATCTTCCCATGTTATTTATTCCCACATCTAATACTTAGAGACCTATAGCCTTGGATGTTTCATTTTGGTGTTGTGGCTAATAACCAGTGAAATACACCAATCACTGCTTTGGAGCTACTTTCAGGTAGAGGCTTCTTTTCCCTTTTTGCCACATTAGCTGCCCCACTTTTTGTGTCATTGCAACTAAGGCAGACTAATATGCTCACATTGCTAACCATAAAAGGCTTCTGTCTGCTTTTCAGTGTTTCATTAGCCATGCAATGTATACATTACATGTCTTTAAAACAAACTACCCCTGGGAACAAAGCTAATTTTAGAAGCCATAATAAGATGAAATGGCCAGAAGGTTTTAACATACTCTGGAAATGCAAACTTTAGAAGAGCACAGAATTTCTAAGTGGTGTGTGATATACTGTGGTTCTTAATCTCTGCAGTAATAAATAACAATTCAAGCAGTGAGAGATTTAAAGGACCGTTATTTTACTTCAGTCATGTATAGCAGTAATATGTGCAATTGTAACAGAAAACATACAGAGATATTCCATTTAAGATCTGCCTCCACCTTCTCTGTTGTAGGTCATTAGGACTGTGCTTTATCATTTTATCACTCAAATGTGATAAAGAAATGCTAAATGGCATTGTTATTACACGACAAAACACCTTTGGAATTCTGGTTTTAAATTTATTCCTCATAAGTAATGTATTTAATGTTACTTAGTTACTTTGAATAGAAATTGTTCAGCTATTGCCTATAGCAGTTTGAATTTTTTAACAGTTCAGTTTTTTTATGAGCAAACGAAAGCACATCAGTTTGGCAGAGATCAAAATATCACATGGGGGCAGTAGCTATGCATGAGAGGCTGAGAACCGGAAAGAGCTCCCAGGAAAGGAGACCGTGTAGAGCTATGAAAATACTGAAAAAGGGGACTCCATGTGAATGGTAGATGAAGACAATGTAAATTCAAGGAAAGGATCAGAAGGGGTGGGGAACCAAGAAGGAGCTAAGAAGAGAAGTTAAGTATTTGGTTGTAGGTTTCCAGTTTTAAACAATTACTATAAAATTCTCTCTCTCTCTCTCTCTCTCTCTCTCTCCTTTCCTAGCATGCAATTGCAGAGGAGGACCTTGTGACCGTCGAACAGGGCAATGCCTAGCAGAACCTCCAATGCCTCCTCCAGTCACAGATTGCCCAGTAATCAGTAAGAATAGCAATTATATGAAACATTGGCTGCGCTGTCAACGTCCTCCAGCTTCCCCCTTTCCAGAGCATCTTTATCTTGAAGGACATACATTGAGGGTTATGGTCTGATTATGTGATTATGCTTATTTCCCTCTGTCCCTTTCCCCCACCCTAAAGAAAAAGATTATGCTAGTGATGCTAGTGACCAGTACTGAGGCAGCCATGAAAACATATCTGAAATAATGTTCAGTAGCGGTGTGGGAGAAAGAGCCAGGACAGCAAATTAGTACTTGGGCCTGTGGTAGATGAATTTAATACTTATCCCAGCCCATTATTTACCATGTGGCACACATTAGTCCTACCCTCCAATCATGTGGCTACTCATTTTGGGGCTGGTCATTCTGAAAAAGGCAGGAAGCTTCTCTGTCCAGTAAAAGTCCTGACAGGCCAAATACAGCCTCTTGTATCAAGGATATCAGGAAAGGAGTCAAGAATCAAGCAGGCCTTCTAAACACAATGATTTTTATTTTTATTTTGCTACATATGCTTCATATGAAGCTATTCATAATTTTAATAATAATAATAATAATAATAATAATAATAATAATAATAATAATAATAGCAGCAGCAGCATATCTGCAATAACCTTCACTTGTTAGCCACTGCACTGACTTTGAACCTCAGTGCTCCCCAGCATACAAAACACAGTCCATTGTGGTTATACTGTCTGCCCTTAACTCTAAAAACAAAGACTTGATTCAGTGATACGATGACACAGTTGCTTCTAATGGCAGTGCTGTTTAGAACGAAACATGTAATAATTGGTGGGGTGAGGGATTCCAGAGTAATTTGTAATTTGGAAACCCAGTTCATACATTATCTGGAGCCTTTGCACAGAAGTGGAGCATTGTGTTCCCCACATGTCCTGTTGGACAGGGGATACCAAGCTCCTGGAGGGAGGCACAGATTTGGATGCAGCAACTCTAAACCTGGCACTTCTTTTAGAAATTAAGTCCTGAATATGTCTTTAGCTAGGGGGCGCAGGGGATGCAGCTTTTTCTACATATTTTCATGGCAATTTTTGGGGGGCAAATACATTTTTCACAAAATTACATACAGACATATTCTGCATAACATGACATAATATAAAAAGTGTGTCTATGAAATCACTCTTCAATAGCTAAAATTGTTTCTTTTGTAGAAAACCTGCTTAGGGGTTAAGCCATTTTCCTCTTCTTGCCTGGTATAGTGGACAGTTTCTATATTATGCTAAATCTTGATATTTATTTGGATAGAGTTGTGAGAACGTGCCAGATTACAATGGGTACTGCCTTTCAAAATGCAAAACAATATTGCTATATGGGATTACAAGTGAGGAGATCTTGACAACATAATGAATTGGTTATCCTTATTTGTAGCTTTTCTCTCATCCTCTTGGAACTGTCTTTTCTAATTTCAATTTTATCTTCACAACTGGAAAAGCTAATAGAAACTTCCTTTTTCTAAGAGAAATCAGTGGATTTCAAGATTCCAGCAGTGATGTATTCCCCATTCAACTGCCCATATTTCATTTCATTTCATTGCCAGGTTGTGACAAATGCATTTGGGATTTGACTGATGATATTGGCTTGGCAGTTCGGTCCATTGACGAAAGCAAAGCTACCCTGCAGAGCATCTCCACTGGGGTTGCTGTTCACAGACACTTGAATGACCTCAACTCCACTACTTATGTGCTGAAGGTACCAGTTATACCTTATTTGGTTGTGTCTCTGCTTTTCCTTCAGCATTAATATACTGCAGAAAGGTCAGAGTCAAAGTAGATGTGGTGCAATTAAAAACAGCCATAGAGGGACGCCTCAAATCAAGACTGAGGAAGGAAGTTAATCCTTCCACTTGCTGGCATGTTCCTATTTTAAATTGACATTCCCTGAAGCTATGGCTGCCCTGTCTAGGGACAGGGGTGCAGGGACAGACCCTCCAAGTGTCCCTATTTTCCAGGGACAGTCTGGTTTAACAGGTGTCCCAGTTTCTGATTTGATCCCAAAATGTCCTGCTTTTCCTTAGGATGTCCCTATTTCCATCAGAAAAATGTTGGAGGGTATGGAGTTGTGCCACCCCTGAGCCATCTGAAGGCAGCCCTGTATAGGGAAGTTTTTTAATGTTTTATTATGTTTATATATATGTTGGAAGCTGCTCAGAGTGGCTGGGGCAACCCAGTCAGATGGACAGGATATCAGTAGTAAAATTATTATTATGGAATAGGATGTCCCTATTTTCACCAGAGAAATCTTGGAGGGTATGCAGGGATACAGATATAAATATGGGTAAGGGCTGTGCACCCTGATTGAAATGCATCTAAGGTCTGAGTATTGTTCTCAGGTGCATGTTCATCACTCTGTGCCTCAGGCCGAGCCCACCCATGAGGCAGGTGAAACCAGTGCCATGAACACCCTGCCTGTCCCGCAACCTCTGCCAGTGGCAGAGAAGTGGCACTGGAAATCAGTGCTGATGCCAGTGCCGCTTGTCCACTGCGGGCAGAGGTAGTGGGGAGCGCTTCCCATTCACCACAGGCAGCAAAATGAGACGTTCTGGCCCTGCCATGCCTGCAACATGATACTTTACACATGTGAACAGGCCATCCAAAACCTATCACCACTGTTTTCCATGCAGTCAGTTCTCACATTCTGCTTTCAGTCTTGAAGTGTTTGAATAATTAAGTGTTATAAACTCAGACGGTAGTCATGTGCATGAGTGAATTGTGTAGTGAGGTGTAGTCTGTGAGGTGTAGTGGTTGGAGTGCCATCTTGGGGGAAATGTGGGATAAAATGTTACTATAGAGCAGCATTGTCAGGGGTTCAGGAGCAGAGGCAAGGGCAAGGAAGGAAACAGAGAGCGAAGGGGAGGAGGCAGAAGAAAGGATGAGCGATGACGACGACCCGAGATCTCCGAGTCTCTCCAGTGAGTCGGAGGATTCACAGAAAGGAGCACCAGTGGCCAAGGCAAGGGGGGAGTTTAGGGGGGCACCCCAGGGAGATAGAGCCAGAGGGGAATCAGAGGAGAGCAGTTGGAGATCGGGTCCAGCGTCACCGCCAGAGAACAGGGAAGAGGAAAGGAGCCAGGGGGCAAGCGCTGGCAGCTCACAGCAGGAGGGAGGGCACGAGTCAGGGGTGGCCACACCTCCATCTGGGAGCGAAGAAACGGTTAGACGGAAGGTGGAAGGTTGGGCGCGCGCGCCAAGTTCAAATGCACAGGAAGGAGGCGCAGTAGGCAGCCCGGAAAGAGAGCCGGGTCCTAAAGCCCGGCGCAAGGAGACAGGAGAGTCCGGGGGGTCAGCGTCCGAAGAATCCCGGAAGGAAGAGACCCAGGGGGGCAGAGGGACCCAGAGAAGAACAGTCAGGCGGAAAAGGTGGAGCAGGGCTAGGATATTAAGTTGGTGTACAAGGGGCGGAGATTCAGACGGAGCTTCGCCGATCTAGCTACTAGACGTAGGGTTGCACGCAGCAGCTTGAGAATGGAAACTGTAACTCAATAAAGACTTTTACTTAATGACCGTTGGCTAGCGTGATCCTCTGTGAGCTAGGATCTTGAAGCAACCCTGACAGTAAGCTCCGTCTCCGTATTGTGGGCATCTACAGCCTCGAGGAGAGGAGAGAAGCAGGTGCCCACGAGTGAGCTCACGAACGGCAGCCGACATGACGGCTGAACAGCAGATAGCGGAACTCAGAGAAGCAGTGTCACAGCTGAATGCCGAGGCTATCGCATCCAGGAAGAGAGAGGAGGACGCAGCTGCCGCCTACAGGGATCTCCAGGTCAGGTTGGAAGTGCTTACGAAGCAAGGGCAACAGACACCCAAACCAGAGGGGATTGGGTTGGGGAGACGCACAGGCGGTCTGGTCTCTCACTTCGATGGGAACCTGCAACAGTATCCCAATTTTAAAGCAGACGTACTGTGTGCACTGCAACTGCTGAGTAAAGATTTTAGAGATGAGCAAGAGAAAGTGGGGTTCATCATGTCTTATTTGCATGGGGATGCCAGAGCATGGCTGCGCAATTTATGGAGGGATAACGATCCGGCGCTCCAAAATGCGAATGCCTTTATTAAAGCGATGGATGCGTGTTTTTTATCAAGCATTGACGTGGATCTTGCTCGGCAACAGATTCATGGACTGAAGCAGGGAAGGGCCAGCGTACGGCAGTACCATGCCCGCTTTTTCGCCTTGGCCAGTGCCCTAGAATGGGACAGAGATGCGACCCCTGTAAGAGACCTTTTCTGGGAGGGACTAAACAGCTCTGTAAAAGATGAGATTGCGAGGGGGGAGAGACCCCGGACCACCCAGGAGGTCGTGCAGAGGGCGCTGGCAGTGGGGGTACGGCTGGAAGGACGTCCGTGGAGCAGGGACGAAGGGCGTGGAGGGCGCGAACCAGCCAGGGGCTCCTCCTTCTTTCCCAGAGAAGCAGCACGTACGCAATCCACGCCTCCGCCAGGGGGAGGAGCTGAACCGATGGAGGTTGGAGGTGCCAGGGCTCAGTCAGCAACCAGAGCCCTAGCACCAGCAGCAGTGAAAGCGAAGCCTCCTAGAGGGAACAGGAAGTGTTACGTCTGTGAGGAGCCAGGGCATATGGCGAAAGAGTGTCCCCAGAGGCTCCACAAGCTCACTGCAGCCTCAGCAATGGCGACTGCAGCAACGCAGCAAGGAGAACCACAGCAGGGAAACGACGCTGTCTGGCTGGAGGAAGAGGCACTGGGGCCCAGCCAGACGTATTAATGATGCAGTCCCCAGAGATTTTACAGCCCGTGAACCCCCTCCCGCCCAAACCAGTGGTGAGGCTCACCGCGTCGCTCCAGCTGCCCAATGGCATCACCATGGACGTGCCAATCACCATTGACTCAGGCAGCAATGCGGACTTTATGGGGCAGGACTTTGTCAACCAGCATGCTATACAGTTGCTGCCGGCCACACTGCCCCTGCAGGTGGTCACGGTGGATGGCAGGGAGCTGCTAGGAGGGCAAGTGGTGCAGCAGACGCCACCGATGGTGATGCGACTTGGGAATCACCAAGAAGTCATCAGCTTCAACGTCACTCAATTGTCGGACACGCCCATTGTGTTGGGCATGAGTTGGCTGGACAAACACAGCCCAACGCTGGCTTGGTACCAGAGGCAGCTGACCTTCGGCTCTTCCTTTTGTGCTGAACACTGCATCGTGCCCAGGCAGGAAGGAGAGGAAGAGGAGTCACAGCTACTGCTAGGCACGCTGCAAGCGATTCCCCACAAGTACGCAGAATTTTTGGAAGTTTTCTGCGAGAAGGAGGCAGACAGGCTACCCCCTCACAGGCCATATGACTGCAAGATTGACCTGCTGCCAGGGGCGGCGCTGCCTAAGGGGAAACTGTATTCCATGTCAGAGGACGAGCTGCAAGAACTCAAGGAGTTCATAGATCATAATTTGGAGCGCGGTTTCATCCGAGAGTCCAAGGCGGTGGGAGGCAGCCCGGTGTTCTTCGTTAAGAAGCGGGATACGCCCCAAAAGAGGCTCGTAGTGGATTACAGGACCTTGAACAGTGTGACTAAGCCGTCGGACTTCCCCATGCCCCGAATTGACGACCTCCTCGCAAAGGTGCGGAAGGGCAGAGTGTTCACCAAATTGGATCTGCGAGGTGCGTACAACCTCATTCGCATGCGGGAGGGAGACGAGTGGAAAACAGCCATGTTCACGCCACTGGGGACCTACGAATATAGAGTTATGCCTTTTGGATTGCAAAATGGCTCCCACGTTTTTCAAGCATTCATGCATCACGTGTTGGCGGGACTTCTCTACAAGACGTGCGTCTGTTTCTTAGATGACATCCTGATCTTTTCGGAGTCGCAACAGGAGCATGACAAACACGTCAAGGAAGTACTGAACAGGCTGAAGCACCATCGGCTCTACGCCAAGCTGGAGAAGTGCCAATTTGACGTGACGGAGGTGGATTTTCTGGGCTACAAGCTGTCTGACAAGGGGCTCGCCATGGACAGCGCCAAGGTTCGAGCGGTGTTGGATTGGAAGAGCCCGCGCAACCGGAAGGAGGTCCAACGGTTTGTCGGCTTTGCGAACTTCTATCGCAAGTTTATCAAGGGCTTCGCTATGCAGACGGCGGCCATCACTGACACGCTTAGCTCCAAGAAAAAGAAGTTCATTTGGACAGAGCAGGCGGAACAGTCCTTTCAGGCACTCAAGCGTCTCTTCGCGTCGGAAGAGCAGCTGCTTCATGTCAACCCCAGCAAGCCGATGAGGGTGGAGACTGACGCCTCGGACAGAGCCGTGGGGGCGGTCCTGCTGCAGAAAGACCCGCAGGGGGTGTGGCGACCGGGAGCGTTTTACTCCAGGAAGCTCAGCAAGTCCGAGCAGAACTACACCATATGGGACAGGGAGTTGCTGGCCATTCATGCAGCGTTCAAGGCGTGGAGGCACTTTCTGATCGGCGCCAAGCACACGGTGCAGGTTTGCACGGACCACAAGAACCTAGAGCACTGGCGCACGGCACAGTTCCTGAACCAAAGGCAGATACGTTGGGCTGAGTTCTTTGCGAACTTCGACTTCCGAATAGAGTATGTCCCGGGGGACACCAACATCATGGCGGACGCTCTCTCCCGCAAGCCACAGTATCTGGAGGAAGCAACGCCAGCGGCCGCCATGCACATCTTCGCACCAACAGTGTGGGCGTGCGCCGCGGCAACCGTGGATCTGGAGGCGGTGCGACGAGCGTTGCAGGGGGACTCCTTCGCGCAAGCAAAGATCTCAGAGGTGCAAAGGGGCAAAGCAGCGGCCGACGGTTTCCAGCTAAGAGATGGATTGCTCATCCGTAAAGGGGCCATCTACGTGCCGGGAGACGAACTTCGCGCCAAGGTGCTGCAGCAGATGCACGACGCGCCCACTGCAGGGCACTTCGGCAAGGAGAAGACGGTGGAACTAGTAGCCAGGGATTTCTGGTGGCCTGGAATGAGAAGGGAGGTCGCGGACTACGTGGCGAGGTGTGACACCTGCCAGAGGGCGAAGCCAGTGCTTAGACCGCCGGCCGGACTGTTGGAACCGCTGCAAACTCCGGCCGAACCTTGGGAGAGGGTGGCCCTGGACTTTGTCACGGATCTGCCCAGCTCGAGGGGCAAGACGGCAGTGCTGGTGGTGGTGGACTTGTTCTCCAAGATGGCACATTTCATCCCGTGTGCGAAGGTGGCCACGGCGGAACAAACCGCCAAACTGTTCATAGACCACGTGTTCAAGGTTCACGGTCTGCCACGGTCTATTCTGTCCGACCGGGGGCGGCAGTTCATCTCAAATTTCTGGCAGCGGCTGATGGGCTTCCTGAACGTCAAGATCAACCTGGCGTCGGCGAGACACCCGCAAACCAACGGGCAAGCAGAGCGGGTCAATGCCATCATGCAGCAGTACTTGAGGTGTTATGCAAATCAACAGCCTGCGACATGGGTGGATTACCTGCCGCTCGCCGAGTTCGCTTACAACAACACGAAGCACGTGTCCACGGGGGTCACACCGTTCTTCGCCAACAACGGGAGGCACCCCAGAACCTTCCCGGGACTGGAAAGGCTGGGGGAAGGGGAGCCGCAGACGGCAGATGCGTTCGCGTCGGAACTGCAGGAAGTCCACGATCAGCTGAGGCGCCACCTGGAACTGGCCAAGCACGCATACAAGGTACAAGCGGACAAACGCAGAAGGGTTGGCGAAGAGCTACACGTGGGGGACTGGGTCTGGTTAGCAGCCCACGCAGTGCCGGCCAGGTCGTTGGCCAAGAAGAAACTAGGGCATAAGCAACTGGGGCCCTATCAAGTCGAAGAGCAGGTCAACCCGGTGGCCTTCAGGCTGGCGCTTCCGGAGGGTTCCAGAATGCATCCGGTATTCCACAGATCGGTGCTCACTCCCTACAAGGCACCGCACAGGTTTCAGGAATCCGGAACGGCGCAGAGTCCGGCCAGAGACAGACCAGGGCACGCAGGAGTGGCACAGAAGGAGCGCATCAACGAAGTCACAGAGATTTTGGATTCCAGATGGGGGGAAGAAGGGGTAGAATACTTTCTCGCCAGGGAGGGCACCCCGGCCAGTGCGAACAGTTGGGTGCCGGACTACGCCTTGGACGAACCTCTGCTCAAAGACGAGTTTCATGCCCTCTTCCCACATAGACCGATGCCAGCAGACTTTTTCGACGACTGGCTTTTCACACCCACGCTTTCGGGCAGCACGTTCCGGGGGTTCGACTCGGACGAGGACCCGATACGAGACGTCCGTTCCCCGGAGGGGTCGCCCTCGGGATCTGCCTCAGAACCCTCGTATTGGTGGGACGACAAACCAGAGGAACAGTGGCGCAGGAAGTGGCAAGAAGGTCCAGGCCGAGCAACGCCGCCTGGAGGAAGCGAGGGAGAGACGGACATGGACATTTTCGGGGACGATCCAGGTTTCGAGCACGGCGGCACAGAGATGGAAGCAGAGGTGACCGTCGTCGACGAGAGAAGGGAGGAAGAACCGGAAGACTTCGGAGGGAGGCCCGCTACGGGAACCGAACGGTACCCGACATTCGTCTCCTTGACGCAGCAGCACCCAGCTCCAGCACCGGAAGGAGGGGAAGGGGGAGTGGGGGGCTTCGAGGGGGGGATGGATGTCAGGGGTTCAGGAGCAGAGGCAAGGGCAAGGAAGGAAACAGAGAGCGAAGGGGAGGAGGCAGAAGAAAGGATGAGCGATGACGACGACCCGAGATCTCCGAGTCTCTCCAGTGAGTCGGAGGATTCACAGAAAGGAGCACCAGTGGCCAAGGCAAGGGGGGAGTTTAGGGGGGCACCCCAGGGAGATAGAGCCAGAGGGGAATCAGAGGAGAGCAGTTGGAGATCGGGTCCAGCGTCACCGCCAGAGAACAGGGAAGAGGAAAGGAGCCAGGGGGCAAGCGCTGGCAGCTCACAGCAGGAGGGAGGGCACGAGTCAGGGGTGGCCACACCTCCATCTGGGAGCGAAGAAACGGTTAGACGGAAGGTGGAAGGTTGGGCGCGCGCGCCAAGTTCAAATGCACAGGAAGGAGGCGCAGTAGGCAGCCCGGAAAGAGAGCCGGGTCCTAAAGCCCGGCGCAAGGAGACAGGAGAGTCCGGGGGGTCAGCGTCCGAAGAATCCCGGAAGGAAGAGACCCAGGGGGGCAGAGGGACCCAGAGAAGAACAGTCAGGCGGAAAAGGTGGAGCAGGGCTAGGATATTAAGTTGGTGTACAAGGGGCGGAGATTCAGACGGAGCTTCGCCGATCTAGCTACTAGACGTAGGGTTGCACGCAGCAGCTTGAGAATGGAAACTGTAACTCAATAAAGACTTTTACTTAATGACCGTTGGCTAGCGTGATCCTCTGTGAGCTAGGATCTTGAAGCAACCCTGACAAGCATGTTGTTGTTGTTTAGTCGTGTCTGACTCTTCGTGACCCCCTGGACCAGAGCACGCCAGTCACTCCTATCTTCCACTGCCTCCCGCAGTTTGGTCAAACTCATGCTGGTAGCTTCGAGAACACTGTTCAACCGTCTCGTTCTCTGTCGTCCCCTTCTCCTTGTGCCCTCAATCTTTCCCAACATCAGGGTCTTTTCCGGGGAGTCTTCTCTTATCATGAGGTGGCCAAAGTATTGGAGCCTCAGCTTCAGCATCTGTCCTTCCAGTGAGCATAGAGCAGTATAGGCTGCTGTAGTACTCTGCGCAAAGAGAAAGAAGATAAGAAGTTAATGAATTGGAACTAAGAACATAGGAGCCGACAGGCTCAGGCCAACAGCCCATCTCATCCAGCTTGCTTTTGCCGCAGTGGCCAAACAGTTGTCTGTGGGAAACATGCAAGCAGCACATGAACACAACATCACTTTCCCCACCTGTGTTTTCCAGCAACTGGTATTTGGAAGCATTACCTGCTGCAGTACCAATGAGGAAAAAAGTAGAACAAGTTGGTGGGGGGGAAAACTGTAAATGAGAGAGGGGAATTGCCTCCATTAGATATATAGAAGAGGTTCATAAGCAAGATGGTAGGTGTGTGTGGAGGTTGGCTCTTGCCACATCCTTCTCACTCTAGCACTCAAGTGTTCCCTTGATTGACAGCCAGACCATGCATATCTGTGGGCCTTGACCAAGGCTGAAAGGTGTTCTTATTATCACCTGAATGCCCTATTCCTTTTGGTACTTCCCAGAGCCATTTTCCATCACAGCAGGAAGACAGTTGTTTTCCCTCACATCTAAGAACAGAAAAGGGGGCATTGGACCTAAAGTATAAGAAGCTATACAGTTTAGTGATCAATTTTTTAAAAATCCTGTAAGAATAGCAAGTTCAAATTCCTGCTTAAATTTGGGGGTTATGTTCTGTTTGTGTGCTGCTCCCCGCAGCAGACAAGAGCAGTGCACACGCAAAAGGTAGCAACGCATTGAACTTTAGTAACTCTATACTCATGCTCCCATACCCCATAACAACAAAAAGTGTCAGGCCCCCTGGCCACTTTGCACTGGGATGGTATGCAGAGTGGCATGCACGGTATGGAAAGAACAAACAAGTCCAGACCAGGAATGTGAATCCTCCCTCAGACAATAGGACAAATTCCCTGGGAATCTATGCAATTGTCCTCAATAGACATTTTTAATAAAGCACTAAACAAACATCTGTCAGTGACAATCTGTCAGCCTCACTGCAGTAGGTCAGCCTAGCTGCCCCATGAGGTCCTTCGAGCACTGTGATTCTATGACATTCACTAAGTACTTCATCAGTGTGCTATTTTGATGGTGCTCATTAAATAAAATTGAGGAAATTGGCTTTCACCTGTACTGAATGAAGATGCTTCATTAAAAACAACTCAACCAACCCTTGTTTTTTGTTTTGCATTATTAGGAAGAATTGTCAGAAAAGGATAACCATTGTCTACTGAGGAAGAGCCAGATTGATAATGCTACGATTGAAATGACAGAGCTGCTGAAGGAAATCGACACACTTGATGAAAAGGTTTGCTTGCCATTTTGTGGTTTCATTTCCTTTGATGAAAAGGCCTGTTATAAAGCTTGTTAATTCTATGGAAGTTATTGTGAACTTTATTGGGTAGTAAGGTGGATTAATGCTACATCTTTGGATAGACCTGAGGGACAAGGGTTAACAAATTCCACAGGGGCAGCCATATTCATCTCTTACAGCAAAAAAGGCAGAATCCTGTGGCATCTTAAGGTCTCACAAATTTTATTATGGCATAAGCTTTCATGGAACCCATTTACATCAGATGCATTGAGTGTGATCCTCAGTAATCAGGTATTTTTAACATATTTTTTTTAATTTCAGACACAAAAAATATACAATATAAAACCTCACTGTAGTCAGAACTCAAAAACATGAGTCCCTGCCCCAGCATCCAATGACCCTCCCTCAGCCCATCCCCAGAGAGCTTCATGTCACCAGCACATCAAAAGCATATTCCTAGTACTTGGTTAACAGCAGGAACAGACAAGTAATCAGGTATTTACACATGAATGTAAATGGGAAAACTGTTCAGGTTGTGGTTATGTGTCAACTGGATGCAGAAAATGCAGTCTGTGACAATTGTATTTTTTTCACATTTATGATCAAATAGGTTGCATCAGATGCAGATACAGAGTTAGTTATTTCCACTGGAGGTCTCTGAATATTCCCCCTTTTTCTTGTGTAAATGGGGATGAAGCATTTCTGATTATAAACTGGAACATTTTGGGAATGGGTAGGAAATTTCCTATTGCCTTGCTGCCGGGCCATCAAAGAGTATTTGGTGATTCCCACACTGGTGCAATCTACCCTTATGAGTCCTAGGAGCTCAATGAATTACTAATGAATTATTTAATTTTGCATAACACAAAACACATTATTTTTTAAAAATGTGTGTGCATGGGGAGGCGATGAGGGAGGGGAGAAATGTTCACATGAAGAAAAAAGTTTGGCATAATAGTATGGGTTTGTCCCCAAAACATACATAAAATATATCTTAATGTGGGGCTCCATTTATGAGGGGCCCATGCTTCAGTTGCAGAACATATACTTTACATCAGATGTGGTGAACTGGTGGCTCTCCAGAAGTTGTTGAACTCCAAGTCCCATCAGCCGCAACCAGCATAGCCAATGATCACCTGAAGGGCCACAGCTTTTCTTCTCCAGCATTAAATGCATAAGGTCCCAGTTTCAACCCCTGACATGATCAGTTAAAAAGTTTTGATGGACTCCTGTTTGAACCCTGGAAATTTGCTGCCCCTCAGGCTAGGACAGAGCTAGGTGAACAAGTAGCATAAGGCAAGTAGCTTAAGGTGAACCTGACATAAAGCAGCTTCCTACACATCCTGCTTGTCTGTTATTCACTTGGTGCTCCTTTTATTTTCCCTAATGGAAATATGGCATGCCTACTTCAAATTCTAATTTAAACTGATTACAGTAATAAAGATAAATGACATTCAGTTGCTTTTCTTTCTCTTTTGGATATTTCAAGCTATGGGTGCTGTGCATGGAAGTTTTCGTAGCATTTCCATTAGCACAATAATATACTTCAAAGTCTTCCCCGAGCTTGTCAATTATCAGCATTAATCGTTTACACAGTAAGTAAAGGTAAAGGTAAAGGTACCCCTGCCCGTACGGGCCAGTCTTGCCAGACTCTAGGGTTGTGTGCCCATCTCACTCAAGAGGCCGGGGGCCAGCGCTGTCCGGAGACACTTCCGGGTCACGTGGCCAGCGTGACAAGCTGCATCTGGCGAGCCAGCGCAGCACACGGAATGCCGTTTACCTTCCCGCTGGTAAGCGGTCCCTATTTATCTACTTGCACCCGGGGGTGCTTTCGAACTGCTAGGTTGGCAGGCGCTGGGACCGAGCGACGGGAGCGCACCCCGCCGCGGGGATTCGAACCGCCGACCTTTCGATCGGCAAGTCCTAGGCGCTGAGGCTTTTACCCACAGCGCCACCCGCGTAAGTAGCAGGCGCTTAAATAAGGATCATAATTTTCTGATAGGGATGTCTGATCAGGCATCTTTTGTGGATCACGAAGGGTCAGTATGAGTGGAATTATATTTGTGGTGCAAAAGGCACAGCAGTACAGCTCCTACCTGGAGAACCTGCTGCCCTCCAGATAGTCTTGGACTCCCATTAGCCAGCATCAGGAATGTTTTGATTTGTAGTCTAGTAATATATGAAGTGTCACAAGTTCCCCAGTCCTGTTGTACTTGTTATATCACATCAGACGTTATCAGTCATATAATCTCTGTGTTGGAGCTGAAGAACCACCCCACTCAAGGTCTGCATACTCTTGGTCAAAGGCTGTACACACACAGTTCACACACACACACACACACACACACACCACTAAGCCCCTTCACTCACATCACATTCTCACATACACACCACATATGCCACAAATTCAGTTATAAATGCATGCAGCACAGTTAGAAAGAGACACCTTAGTGGGTTACTTTTGGCCTATAGTCTGGAAGCTCCCCATCCCTAGACTATGGGGTAGCTGTTGAAATAAAAACAATACATGTTACATGTGATCACACACACACATACCTTTATTATTATTTTGCTGTACTGGCTGTGCCTAACATACTGGAAAAGAAGCTTTTCTTTCCTGTATTCTGTATTTCTCATTATAGCAAATACGTTAGTGTATAGTGCTGTTGTTTGGTGTAATATAGATTTATTTATTTCCCCAGCTATACTGTTCCTGTAAATTTCTTTTTTGGAACAGGTCCAGAAACATGATACCCATTTTGATAATTCTATCAAAAGAATGGATTTTTTAATTTTTTTTAAAAAAAGCTCTTCTAAGTAGAGTATGGCTGGAAATTCCAAGGTCTAAAATAAGCCTGGGCAATCTGTGGCCCCCTACCTAATTTCATGAAGCAAATAGTCTGATTTCATCAGAGTGGCAAGGAGGGAAAAAGCAAAGGGAAATGGGATTGCAGAGAGAGAGAGAAGGGAATTGCAGAAAGAGCAAGAAAGGGGGGCTGCCCCACTCCCTCTGACTCTGAACATGTCGACTGCCAGTATACGGCCTCTGACAGACCACTTATGAGGGAATGCAGCCCTTAGCATAAAAACCCTCTAAAAGCAGGTTCCCATAAGCACAGCATTAACAGGAAGAAATTCAGGTCTTCGATCCTACACCAACAAATGTGTTTTAACTGTACATTTCAGTATCAGGAGAGGACACAAGGGAGAAGATTCGTTCACATGATTTGAGGAAGTGGCTATGTGATCTTAGACTCATTTTTTTCCAACTGGTTGAAAGCGCCACCTGGTGCTTCAGCAAGCAAAGCACTGATTTGCAAAAGAAGGTGACACACTGAGTCATGTTATATGGCCAAACTAGACACTACATGCCATGCGGACATGTGTATGTTTTTTTAAAAAGCCTAATGACTTAAAAGAAAATCAAAATGAACATGAGAAGGGGAATGGGGAACAATTTTTCCTGTTCACCATTTTCCTAATCTACTTTTCCACACACACATACATCTCCTCCTTTTCCAAATTGCCTCCTTCAGAAGCTGCTTATTAAAAAGATCATCAAGATAATGTTGCATATGTAGTTGCCAAATGTTTTGTGCAGAAAATTTGCTCAGATATAAATCCCACTATATTCAATGAAACTTCTTTCCTAGGGAAGTTTGCATAAGGATCAGCTTCGGCTTCAGAGTTGGATCAGATAAGTGACGGTTTGAGTGCAGCAAATGACACTGAAATGTGGAGCAGGTTTCCAAAGCCCTGCATTGTAAATACCAAGCAGCTAATGAGATGCAGCTCTTTCCTTCCAACATTGCCAAATATCATTTATACGCTCAATAGACCTTCCTGCACTCATCAGACGGATTTTGCTTACACTAGTCAGACCTGCACATGCCTGGAGATTGAAAAGAAAATCTAATATCGCAATTGCATGGTTTATTCATAGGGAAATCAAGAATCCAGCAAAGGCCAATTGATACAGAAGGAAACCATGAGGAGCATTGACCGTGCTGCTGTTCTTGTGGAGGCACTTGGAAATATGATAGATAATATCCAAGGTAAATCTGTGTTTTGTCCTGGTTCATCTAAATGGCGAGAACAAAATGGCGAGACTCCCAATGGGCAACAGTCATCACAGGAGCAATACAAGTGTGGGAGAAGTAATCAGGCTTTCTTGTACCTCCCCAATACATTTTTGTGCTGAGAGAAGGAAAATAGCTGTGCAAGCTACACATTGGTCTCACAGTTGCTCCTACCAGCTGTGCGGATGAGTGTCTGATGAAGTTTCCTGTGTGAATTGAAACAATACATTCAATTTCCTGTGTAAGAGCAGTGATAATGTGGCTACAGTGAGGGTGTAGCAGGAAGTGAAAAAGGCTCCCTGTGCTGATGCCAATCAGCAGTCCACCAGAATGTTGTGGTTTGTTACTTTCAAACATGGGGGGAAATGCCCAAGTCCTGTCTAGACAACTCTTAGCAAACTTAAGTATTTTGACTGAGATCTTTGAGATCATTATGTCTACGTAGCCATCAAAATACCAGTTGTTGGTTCCCCCCTTCCCCCAACATTTATTATTACTTTATCAGAATACAAACAGGAGAACTAGCTCTGAGTTTCTGAAAGAATAGCGCAGTCATTTGGGGCTGAAAAAGAAACGACCTGCAAAAAAGAATTTAGAGCTGTTTTCCATTTGTAACCAAACACAATAGATGTTGAATTATTAAATCTTCCTGCTGCCCTGGGACTTATAAAACTGCTATTTATTCATACTAGCTTATTGATCAAGAGAGATAGCATAAATGTAGCCCCCTGAAATCATTGCAACTTTGTACAAAAGAGGCACAAGTTCCATGCCACTGGTGTATCGTGAGGTGTTTGCTACTAACTACAAATTCTGCATAATCCAGTGTTCTTATAAATGCAGGTTTGCAATTCTAGAAAACAAGTTGTTACCAACAAATGATTTTTGCAACTGTCCACAAGGCTGTTTCTACAATGCA
This sequence comes from Podarcis muralis, assembly GCF_964188315.1. Taxonomy (NCBI): domain Eukaryota; kingdom Metazoa; phylum Chordata; class Lepidosauria; order Squamata; family Lacertidae; genus Podarcis; species Podarcis muralis. The sequence continues at coordinate 70,049,427 of NC_135657.1, forward strand.
GAGAAAGAGAACCACATGGGCACAAGAGTTGGGTACCCTGAAGGACCTCAGGGGGAAGGGACTATAAACATATCAATAAAGATATGTCAGAAACCCATGATTCAAGGGGGCTTGTGTAGTTAGTTGTTCAATCACAATTCATTATTGCTATATCTGCCTGGGGTTTGTTCACAGAAGTCAGCAGCAAGGTGGAATACTATGGCATTGAACATGACCTGAGGCCTGAGGATATCATTCAGAAGCTCAAGGCAGCAGAAGAGATGGTGAAGGACATCAAACGTCGCAAGCCATTCACTATTCAGATACCACTTGCATATGAAGAATCTGATGCAGCACAAGAGTGTGAGTTTTCCTTCTGTCAAGATAGTGTAATGTGGCATTAGAAAAGTGCAGTTGCATACTGAAATACATACTCACAGATCTTTATGAGTGTCAGGCATGATGGCACCAATTAATTCAAAATCATGTGCAATTCATATAAAAGAATACAGCCGTACCTTGGATCCCAAACGTCCTGGAACTCGGACGTTTTGGCTCCCAAATGCCACAAACCTGGAAGTGATTGTTCCGGTTTGCAAACATTCTATTGGAACCTGAATGTCTGACGGGGCTTCCGCGGCTTCTGATTGGTTGCAGGAGCTTCAAAGTTCACACTTTTCTGAATTTTGCAATGCAATTCTCCAGCCATATAATGTGTACAATAATGTAAAGTGCATATAAAAGCATATAGTCATCAAAATAATATTTAAAAATGCATTCTATGGGGGGGTTCTGCAGAAATGTGTACATTAGGCAAAATTGCATTCAGAATATATAGAAATAGAAATACTTTATTGTCACTGTACCACTTTACAGTGAGATAAAACGAGCCCGCCTTCCCCCCACAATCTCTCAATCCTTGTTACACTCTGTGTGCTATCGTACGACCACCAACCCCGAACATAGTTTATTAGGATAAATTTGCCCTGAAATGCTAACGAATTTTTACAATTAAAAAAATAGTAATTACAAACAGATATGGAAATGTGAAGAACTGAAGTGAAATGAGAAAATGAAAGAAATTGGCAACAGTTTGTTCATCCCTAACCATGTGTGGCTAAACTTGCTGCAGAAACCAAGAGTAGGGCCATTCACAATGGTTAACTAGCTTTATCTTCTCTTAGTGCTAAAAGAAGTGGAAAAGTGGAGACAGACATACAATGAAACCAGATCTCTGATTCCTGTTGTTTTGGACCAGCTTGGGGACTACAACACCAAGCTTGCAGATTTGCAGAAGGCCCTGGACCAGGCTGTTGATGACATCAAGAAAGCAGAAGCTAGAAATAAAGAAAGCACCGCCACGTTCCGAAGGCAGGAGGTACCGTGCAGTATATTGCACTGTGAATCTGTGAAGAACATTCCCCTCCTCCTGCCCTGATTAGGACAGTGGAAAGAGAGGATGGTGATTTCAGGAACTGCTTCCTTTCCCAGCATGATTCCAAAATCTGCTCCAGAGGTTGGAGTAAACCACAGAGCAGATTTAAGGGTCACGCAGGGGGCATGTGGACAGAGGGGAGGGAGGGGAAGTACAGCTAGAGGTCCTTGCACTGGTGGAACTGTTTAGCTGGATGCTGCCCTATGCGTTTTGTTGCTGCCATGTTTGGCTGCAGAAAAGATCATATACAAAATGGGTTTCTCTTGATATGAAATGTACAAAGCCCTGGCTATAAATGTGCATTCTTTGCCCTGGTATTTGAAAATTGAAGGACAGATTTTGGTGTCCTTCCTGTAAGGTGTTGTAAGGTATCTTTTTTTTATTGTGTTTATTGTGTTTTCACATGATGTAACCTGCCCTGGGACTTTCTGGTTAAGGGCGGGTAAGTAAAACTGCTATTGCTACTACTGTACTACAATGAGGCCAGTAACAACTCAGGAAAAGACACCATCTACCCTTCTTCCCAATCCACTGCTTTTTCAATCTGCTTTTTTTATATTTCAAGTCTTTTCTCAGAAATTGCCTAAGACATATTAACTGTTTCAAGTCTTGTTTCAGAAAGTCGTGTGTGTCGCTCTTGGCAGCGTTACTGAATGAGTAAAAACAGACTGTGCAAAAGTGACCTGCCACAATAGGGGTCAATTAAACTAGCTATTATCTGCTCTCTTTTAAAATTCCATTTTTCTTAATTCAGAACCTCCTAATAACCTCAGCTTCCAAATTTTAATTGGATGACAGAAGTTCAGCAGTGCATTTTTAGGATAGATCAAAGCAACTAACCCCAAAAAATATAATAAATGTATCCAACATTTCTTGGAGCTTATTCATTCATTCATTCATTCATCTATTTTCTCACAGAAGCAACAAGAAGTAGTGGAGGCACAGATTAACAGTGTCAACAGTACCCTGCTGCAGGCAAGAGATATTTTAGATGTGCCTCAGCAACTCAACTTGGAACTGAGCGAGGCAATCAAGGTAACTTCCTTGTGAATGACACATTCCTCACTGACCTTAATCAGAGTTAAGGTGTTGCATCAGCATCAGCATTTCCCATGGTCAACACCAGTGCTTTTTTCTAAAAAAATGTTTAGGGGTACTCTCATTTTCCTACTCATATTGAAATACTGCCCCTCAGAGGTATGCGTACCCCTGCGTCCCCCCCAGAAAAACGCACTGGTTAACACTACCCAATTTTTCTTTTCCAGTGTTTGCTAACCAGCTTCAAATATTGACTAAGAGTAACTTCCCCAATAGCATTAATCATGATGAACAGCAATGCCCAGAAGCAGCTCACCAGGTGGAGCAGAGTCACTGCACTACCTTCCTAGTTAGTGGGATGCTGTTATTTAAAGGGTGGGAGAGGAGGGGCAATGGGGATGTTGGTGCTGTGCAAATGTACTGGCAAAGCCCATCCAATGCTCCTTCTAGTACATTTGTACCATGCCAACCTCCCTACCACCATACCTCTTTCCCTCCTGGTAAGTATTAACAACACCCCTGCTGGGGAAATAGTATCAATTTGTAGAAATATTAACCTTGAATTACTTTTCCCCACTCTGTACTCTCATTTGAACAGAATGCATCAGGGTTCTATGCAGAAATAGATGGAGCTAAAATACAGCTACAGGACAAACTGGCCAATCTCTCAAGGTTTGATGGTGATTTGGTGCAAAGGGCCATGGAATATGCACAAGAGCTTGGTGTTCTTGCAGATCAGCTAGACAGGTAAACTGCCATCAGTTAATATATATTAATATATCATATTAACTGTGCTCTATAAATCAAACAGATGAGCACAATTCAGCCAGTAGCCTAGTTTGCACATCACATTAAGGCAAACCATGGCTTCATATGACTCCACAAGTATGTAGGTTCCCAGAGAGGAGTTTGCTGCCATTTTGGTTATTTTGCTCCTGGTGTGCTGTCTCCAGGACTTGTCCTAGGTTTTACAGCTTGTGATTTGTCCATGAGTCCAGGTTCTAACAACATACTAAGCCAAATCATTGGCTTAGCTCAGTGTGGTGCAGCAGCAAAATGACTGGGGAGAAGCAGCTATTGTCTCTCCCAAACCTTGTGTGTTCACGCTAAGCCATTATTTGCCTGACTGTGATGTGTGAACCAGGACAATGTGAAGTGCATTTCAGCCTTATGGAACAGAATTAAATGTGTGGTTTACTCTCCCACTGAAAACAATGGAACTTAAAAGTGCTTTGCTTTGGCTGGATTGTGTCCAATGTTCATAAAAGGATTGGCTGGTTGGGAGGAAAGTAGAATATAGCAATACAGTAATTGTACTTTGCATTATAGTCTTTTCACCACTGTGCTATGTATACCAGCTCTCAACATAGGGTCCAACTAGATGATCAAATCCACCATTGTATTTTTCTTTCCTTCAAAGCAGCTGTTTAGAAATAGTCATCACACAGTTTTCAGTGAATATCCATTTCACTTTCCAAACCATAAAAAGTCCAATTCTTTTCTAAAGTGAGTTTGCTGCGCTATAACAATAGTTCTTTGGTCCACTTTAACTGTGCAGACGTAAAGTTCCAGTGTGCAGATGAATCCCTTCTGCAAAATCATGACAGTCTGGAAGCAAGTTTAGTGTTTTTATTGCAAATAATGGGTTTCAAAAAGGTAGGCATATCTCCAATCCCTGTTCATGGACAGATTCAGCAGCAGCTCTGCAACTGATACTGTAGCTGACTTGTGCAATGGTGACAGCTGAGCTGCTGGTGAGATCTGTACTCACCTTTTAGCATGCACATGTGCCATTACTGAGCACTAAATAAGTGCACAAAATCATTGTCTCTCAATTACCTGATTCAGCTCTGGCAAATACTCACCTGTTTTCATCTGTAAGTAATTCAGATTATTATTGTTATTGTTATTATTATTTTCTCCTTTGCTGTAGGACTTTGCATGGTGTTGATACAAATGGATTAGTCCAAAAAGCATTAAATGCTTCCAATGTTCATGAAAATATCATTAATTACATTCACGAAGCCGAACAAATCTCTACCTTGGCATTAAACACTACAGAGCGGGTCAGTGATGTAAGTAGCAGCATTATAAACCCGGATCTATGCTCCATGACCCTTGTATCATTGGGATGAAGCAATATTTCCAGCGCCTGCTGAAAACTCTTTTATAGAATTTTTCACATGTAATGTCTAAATATTAGGCTGCATACAAAACACACCAGAAATCATGTGAATGTTATTTTCCATAACTATTGCCCAGTTCACCAAATGAGAAGAAATACATTTCAGTCTCAGTCTCTGGCATAATTCATTTTGGAGCCATTTTCTAATTTTTACTGCAACAATTTCATAATTTCTGTATACTTGCAAAAGTAACAATAGGCTAGATTCAGAGCACCCATGAGTGGAACCTGGGTTGCAGGATGCCTTTGCTGGGCAAAGTGGAGTTAGAGACTTTTTGACAATTTCCCATCCAGCCCCTTTAAAAGTAAAGGGCCAAACCACATGTCACATTCAAGCTCCCAATGTAAATTTTCTTTAGTAAAATCAGCTATATGGGCCGCCTGATTTGGATATGGCTATGTCAAAGGAGAAGGGGGTGGCCTGAGTCTTACACACCTCCTCCAAATTCAGATTACTTACCTTAAAGTGCTATTAGACATGGGACTCAGCTATACAACTGCAAATAAAAAAATTTAATGTGTCATAATGTGCAATATACAAAAGTGACACTAGATGGCCACAGTGAGCTATGCTAAATTCAACGTATTTTTCAATACTTTTTAAAAGCATTTTCATAACGTTTTTTATATGTGTGTAGATTCCACCATGGTTATGGGCTTAATAGCAATTTGTGCTTCATAACCTTCCACTATCTGTTGCAGAAATTACAAGAGAGAGAGAGAGAGAGAGAGAGAGAGAGAGAGAGAGAGAGAGGGAGGGAGGGAGGGAGGGAGGGAGGGAGAGGGAGGGAAAGAATGAGGGGAGAAGGCTTTTTGGTTGTAGCTCTATGCCTGTGGAATTCTCTCCCTAGGGAGATACGTGTAATATCTCTACTGAAACGAAACCCTTTTTTTATTTCAAACTGAGTTTTATTTTAACTGCTCCTTTTTTAGTGTCATTTTTAAATGTTTGGGTTGGGTCATAGTTTTGACATAAGCTGCCTTTTGGGGAGGGGTTGCTCTGGAAAGGTGGCATAGAAATCCTGAACATGAAAAGAAATAAATGAGGTTTTATTCTGACTCTCTTTCTAAAATGAATTTGTAGGCTGTTGTTGGAATTGGCACCCAGATCACTTACCATAAAGAAGAAAGCAAAAAAGTTCTCAATCAAGCCAGCGATCAGGAACAGACGGCACATACTAGTAAATATAATCCTGTCTCTTGATTTGGACATTTCTCTGGAACTATAATAGCTCTGCATATGGAAAGGGAGCATCATGAAGAATGAAAAATGTTGACAGGAGAGAATTAATCATTATATCCCACTGAGAATTCTGTAATTCAAAAGGTTGCCTATTTTCAGTAGAACAGAAGCTGGTCTAATAAACACTCATTACTTTATCCATTTTGTATCTCTTGTTCTCTGGGACCTGCACTGCAACAAATGTCTGTACAATTACCAGGCCATATAGAAGATTTACAGGATGCTGGTACTTCTTTTTCTGAAACTTAAAACTATGGAAATTACTGCTTTTAATCTGTCAGAAGCAAATGCTTTTCACATTTGTAGTGCATTATTTTTCTAATGTAAATGTACTGTCACCTAGCTCAAGAGAATACCATCTGCCAAATTCTTTTTAAGAGGTCCCTGAAGACAATTCAGTATTCCATCAGGAATTGTTGCTGGGCATTGACAAGGAGACTATTGAGAAAGCCAGACTACCTAAATGTGTGTCATTAAATATTTCCTAATTAAATATTGTCGTGATTAGCACCAGTTATACTTACGGTGGAGTGCCTTTTTGATAAAATTAATACTAAGACTAGATGTAGACTGCTTACAATGATAAGCCACAGTGAGCATTCAGCTTGTATGCTTCCACATCCTATTCTGGAATTGCCACAAAAAAGAGTTTAGAAATTTTGCTGCCTTTTAAGACTAACCACAGCTTGTGGTGACATCCAAATTTAGGCAAACTGTGGTTAGTTATGAACTGTGGTTAATTGGAAAAGCTGACTTCAAACCATGGGTTATGAACCTCACTTGTTTTCACTAACCATAGTTAAAATTACCACAGGGATTGGATATAGCACTAAAACTGTGGTTAATCTAAAATGAAAGCAGAAGTGTTTGATCTCATTGTCAAAGCTGCACTGGAAGAGGGGAGGAAGGAAACCACATGAGGCTTATTGCGGTTCATCCTGATAACATGATTTAGCACATGTGTGAACTGGGTCTTGAGTCCTCCATAGTGGTAAAACTGTTCCTTACATTTTATTTCTCCTTTACAGATTATTTAGCTGTTGCTGACGCAGGTCGCCGAGTTAATGGAACTGTTGCCAGAAAGAATAATTGGAAAAGCTATTTGCTGAAAGTCATTTCAAAAATACAGATGTCAGAACAAGGTCAAGAGATAAATACTGAAAATTTTAATCTTGTGAAACTGATTGAAGAAGAAATTTATACTAGAAATCCCCTTAGCGATTATGTCAGGAAGGATTCAAATCAAATCCTACTTTTGCTGATTCTTTTTAATAGTTGAATCACAAAATTGCCTCAGATTTGTTGTGTTTGTTGGGTCTCCTCCATAAAGGTAATTGTTAATTCTATTTACAATTAATTTTGGCAATCTCTGCAATGTTAAAAGGGTTAAGCATGGTGCAAGGCTGCCAAGTTACTTAGATACTAAAATACATTTTAGTGCCCATGCAGAAATACCTCTGAATGCCTACATAGCAAATAGTTGGCATAAGTTATTTAGAACAAACTGAAAATCACATATAATGTAGCAAAACATCTCTGTCCATCCTGACTCACACCTCTGTCTTCAGTGTGTGTGAGTGTCTGCAAGGGGAGACAGAGCTGTATCCTATGGTAGCTTTGCCATAATAGGAAGTATGGAAAAATAGGAAGTTGCCTTGAACTGAACTTGAACTTGTTGTCAGTATTGGCTGACAGCAGCTTTGTAGGATTTCAGGCAGGGGGTCACTCCCAGCCCTTCCTGGAGTAACACAGGGGACCTCTTGCATGCAAATCAGGACATCAAACACCACTAAAATATTTTCCCTTGGGTGAATTGAGGCAGCCAATTTTTGCCATTTCTCTCCTCGCTACTGCATCCCTCTCTACCATTTCTTGTTCTGTTCTTGGTTTCTCCACCCCAGTCCTCAGGTTCACATTTTTAGTGATTTCTTACTACAGAGAATCATTCCCCCCCCCCCCCCCCGTCATTACAGTGTATCTATCCTATCTACTGGCTATTAAGAGTCATTTTTTTTGCTTTTGGTCTTTTAACAGATAATGCAAGACAACGTCTGAACCAGTTGAAAGTCATTACAGATCAAGCTCTAGATACTGCTGCAGCAGTAACACAGACTACTAATCCAATGGCTGAGAATGTGAGCAAATGGTCCCAAGACCTGAAGAACTTTAAGCCTGAAAGAGCAGCCTATGAGCGTGCCACAGTCACAACAAGGGATACAGGTACTGTGATGGGAAACACTAGGATGCAAAATGGGTACCAAAATTGGTGGGATGTTGGGGGAATGTACCCTCCCAACCCCACCAGGTTTTTTTTGGGGGGGGTGGCAAAGAGAAAAGAGAAGAGAAGTCCAGAGGGTGGCAACATGAGAACAGGCCTTCTCTACAGTGGTTCCCCATCTGTGGAATGCTCTCCCCACAGGAGTTCGCCTGGCACCTTCGTTATACACCTTTAGGCGCCAGGCAAAAATGTTCCTTTTGAACCAGGTCTTTGGTTGATCTTATTGACATCCAACACCCTTTTAGAATGTGGCGGGGGGCGGGGAATATTGGGTTACTGCTTTTGGTTTGATTTTATATGTTGTGGTCTTGTTGTGAACCGCCCTGAGACCTCTGGCTTGAAGGCTCAGCCAAGGGTGAATGTTGACTCAGATCAAGAAAATTTAGCATAGATTATCCAGATCAGCATCTTCAGTGCATGAGTGAAAGGAGATTGGAAGTGGCTCCATTTCCACCAACTTTTCTGAGCCACACTATGTGTCAAAACATGGGCAGTTTATTATAGCACTAGCAGAAGAAGCACTACAGCAAAAATGTCCTTTAGAAAACATGTTTAGTTCTTTTCTTACATTTATATCTCACTTTGCCCCTTCATGCATTTCTCACAGAAATACAAGTACATCATTTTTATCCAGTCATTTCTATGGGACTGTAGCATATTTTCCATTTTGGATCCAAACTTTAAATATTGTTACAGTCTGACAGCAGGAACCATTTTCATGCTCCTTAGGGATAAAATGGCAGCTACAAAAATAATGTATAAATTGTTATAGTGGACAAATCTTGCTTGTAACAAAGAGTACAGAGCCACTGCTATATAATATTATTCATAGACGATATATAGATGATAGATAGATAGATGATAGATGATAGATAGATAGATAGATAGATAGATAGATAGATAGATAGATAGATAGATAGATAGATGATAGATAGATAGATGATGATAGATAGATAGATAGATAGATAGATGATAGATAGATAGATAGATAGATAGATAGATAGATAGATAGATATAGATAGATTATAGATAGATACCTCAGGTTACAAACACCTCAGGTTACAAACACTTCGGGTTACAGACTCCGCTAACCCAGAAGTAGTACCTCGGGTTAAGAACTTTACCTCAGGATGAGAACAGAAATTGCGTGGCGGTGGCAGCAGGAGGCCCCATTAGCTAAAGTGGTACCTCAGGTTAAGAATGGTTTCAGGTTAAGAACGGACCTCCGGAACAAATTAAGTTTGTAACCAGAGGTACCGCTGTATAGATATAGCAATGCTTCTTCTTCACTCCTTGCTACAAGTAAGATTTTCTTGTGTTTGTGAGTTGAAGTTTAGAAAAATGTACACAGAATTTTTCACAGAATGGAATTATTACTTTCTCCCCCACCCTCTTCTTTCCTTTTCCATGACAGTGAAGAGTCTCACAGAAGTTGTCCCCCAGCTGCTAGATAAGCTGCGGACAGTGGAACAGAAGCGGCCCGCAAACAATGTCTCCGCCAGCATTCAAAGGGTCAGGGAGCTCATTGCACAGACAAGGAGTGTAGCCAACAAGGTAAAGAGGCTGCTGGAAACTTTACTTGTTCAATTAATATATTAAGCTATTTATTACAAACATCTCCTAAATTTAAACTTGGTGTTCAGTTATATCATCTGAGCTGGATGACCCTTGGCAATATATCAACTGTTAAGAGTTGGAATGGTAGGCAAAAGGTAAAGGTAAAAGACCCCTGGACGGTTAAGTCCAGTCAAAGGCGACTATGGGGTGTGGCGCTCATCTCGCTTTCAGGCCAAGGGAGCCAGCATTTGTCCACAGACAGCTTTCTGGGTCATGTGGCCAGCATGACTAAACCGCTTCTGGTGCAACAGAACACCGTGGGGGAAGCCAGAGTGCACGGAAATGCTGTTTACTTTCCCGCCACATTGGTACCTATTTATCTACTTGCACTGGCATGCTTTCAAACTGCTATGTTGGAAGGAGCTGGGACAGAGCAATGGGAGCTCACCCATCACAGGAATTCAAACCCCCGACGTTCCGATCAGCAAGCCCAAGAGGCTCAGTGGTTTAGACCACAGCGCCACCCGCATCCCTCCTGAATGGTAGAATAGTGTTGGTACTATGCTAATGTTTACTGCCACAGAATTCCTGAACTCTAGGAAACCTCCAGGATGCCCAGAGGTGGAGGGCAGCAGCAGGAGACTATTGCCCTCATGTGATTCTTATTGGTTTCCCAAGGCATCTGGCTGACCACTTTGGTAAGCCAGGATGCTGAACCACATAGAGCTTTGATCTGGTTTAGTGGGGCCTTTCTTGTGTTCCAGCTTCATGACAAATTATTTTGTTTGTGTGTGTAGGTGTAGGGTCATATTTGACTAGTGTTAGACACACTAGTATTAATGAACATGGCTAACTATTAATTTCAATGGGTCTACTTTGAGTATGAGTTTGCCGAATGGATCTAAAGCTCTTCTGTTACACCTTTATCAGAGTGGCAATGTTAGGAAAAAATGTTTTCAAAAAGACATTTAAATCTGTAGATTGAAACCCATCACAGTGTTTTCCATCCACTTTTATTTGTTTAAGGATTTATTTCTCACATATAAATTAAGGATTTATATGTGCAGCTAACAAGACAAAAAAAAATGCTGCATGGTAAACATTAAAATGAATTCTGATGGATAAATGAATACTTTGGGGTGGGTGTCCTCACATTCATTACAGTCTTACACTAATGCAGCTCCATTGCATATATTTTACACCTGAAGTACATGAGTGTGAAACCAAAATGCAGCCCTCTTATATTCAAAGCAAAATACTAATTGCTTTTAATGATATAAATGGCATTGGATATATATTTTTTCATTTTAGAAAATTTCACAGGGCTGGATATCCAGACTTCTCATGAACAAAGTTTTGCTAACAAATACCCTCAGGAAGGAGAGGGTTTCCCTTGATTTCTCTTTCTTCCTTCTGCACCCCCCAGGAAAGCTAATCCAGAGGGTTGAGGGACCCTCCAGAACAAATGGGAGGTGGTGCTGGGGGCTGCAGGAAGAACAGGGGATCAGTGAAAATTGCTTTCTCTCCCCCACCCCCTTCCATATGCAGGCGGTCTACTGGATTGCAGTCCTATTTACAAATAGAAGACCTTTCATTCATGGAAAACCATGTCTGGATCCATCCCATAGTTTATTAATTTTCTCAAATACTTTTTTACACCTCTGACTGTGGAATAGTGGAGTAAAATGAATTAATGACTGATTTACATTTTCTAGTTTATTTTAGTTATTAATCTCTCCCCACACCCTCAAAACACGTGAGCCACCAAACCAGATGCAGTTCATTAACTATGTATCATGCTGTTATAAGGTGTAACTGTTGCCTGTGATTTTTGCAAACTGTCCATAATCTATGTCTCTAAACTAAGCATAAAATCCGACACATTTTATCTTCTAGGTTCAAGTCTCAATGTCATTTGACGGTCAATCTGCTGTTGAAGTCAATCCCCAAACAAACATGGAAGACTTAAAGGCTTTCACATCTTTGAGTTTATACATGATGCTTCATAAGGACAATGCAGAGCGGACAACACCTCAGGATCAGTTTATTCTGTATCTAGGAAATAAAAATGTAAGCATCATTTAATTGTTCTCATAGAAAATGCACTGTTTTATGAATGGTGTGATTTAGGATTTTTCATAAGTACGGTTCTATTTTTTAATGAGATTTTCATAGCAGCATGAACAAAATTAGTGATTTTTCAAACATCCTGTGAACAGATTCTCTTTCCATATTCTTCATTGTGCTCTTCAGTCTCTTCAAATAGCAAATTACATCATCTACTATGGTGTGATACTGAGCTTCCACATTTCCAATCAACTCTCCACAGACATTGAATATATTGAGGAAATGACTCCACTTTAGCTTTTAAGGTTCACATTCAATGAGCAGTAGATTGCTTGCAGTATATACATCAAGTGAATGTAAGAGTTTGTGGTTTTCCTAGCAAACAATAATGGCCTCCCTTGTGCCCCCAGAATGTAGTCACATTCAGTAGCAAAAGATGTCCTAAAGGCTGCATTACAAATTCATAATAGACAGCTCTGAATACTATGCTGAACCAAATGTGTTGTCTGTAGCATATCTTGAAACCATTGTGACTGTCTATTTTCATTCCTTCTCTAGACAAAAAATTACCTGGGTCTTGCAATTAAGAATGACAACTTAGTATACATTTATAATTTGGGTAGCGGTGATGTGGAGATACCGCTAGACTCCAAGCCAGTCAGCTCCTGGCCTGCCTACTTCAGCCTTGTTAAAATAGAGAGGTAATATGATCTTGATCTGCTACATGTTTAATGTGGTTGGATGGGTTGAATAGAATGGAGATGAAATGGGAAACATTGTTTTAAAAAAAAACTTACATTGTGGAGTAATGCTTAAAGGTGTTAATTGTACCTTTTGAACAAACTGATAAGATGGCAATCACCCCTTAATTATCATCAGCACTTACTGCTTCAGTACAACAGTCCCCAGGGGAGGAGAAAGAATGTAAGCTTGGAAATGTTTCCATTCCTTTTTCTGATCACCACATATGCTAAAAAGTGGGGGGGGGGGCGTTCATCCTGATTTGCTTGTGGCTTGTATAAGCACCTTCCCTTTCTTTCTTTCTTTCATTCATTCATCCAATACTTTTCAATGCATCACCATTACCAGTCCTAGCCTGGCCTGATCTTAATATCTGTTCCAACGAGATTTGCATAAACCAGATTCAGACTTTAACTCATGTTTGTTAACATAGTTTGCTACATCCACAACCCACTATCCCAAGATTACACCCCTTGTCTATATGTACATCAAAGGTGAGGGTGCTAAACACCTTGCGTCATTGAGAGATTACTTATGTTCCTTTGTGTCCCGCTGCAACCCAGAAGTACCAGAATGGGTTACTTCCGGGTTTTGCCGCATGCACAGAAGCGCCAAATCACACCACACAGCTGCAATGCTTCAAGTTGCAGGCTTTTCACTTCACGGACGGGCCTCTGGAACGAATCCTCTCCACTGTAGTTAAAACCACTAATCTCGCTGCAGATTGCTTCTTTCTTTTTTTGTCTCATAAGCAGCTTGGAGGTTGAATTGGGTTTTCAAGTGTTAGGCTTACTCATAATATCTGAGAGGAAGACCACTTCTGAATATTCTTAAATGATTTTTCTACCTATAGAACTACAGTTCTTCATTTCCAAAGAAACAAAATTGAACAAGAACATGATCTAGAATCTGTAGTTTAGCTCTTCCTTTCGAAATCTAGAATTTCAGACAACTGTTGCTTTTGTAGCTGACTTCAAAAATATTAACTTAAACTTTACTTTTTGTTTTTGATTGTTTAACAAGTCTTTTGTAATTCAGCTAGCGAATATGACCTTGGGTCCAATTTCTCACCCTACTCTTCTTCAATAGGATTGGGAAACATGGCAAAGTGTTTCTAACTGTACCAAGTCTTAGCAGCACAGCTGAGGAAAAGTTTATCAAAAAAGGAGAAGTCCCTGGTGATGATGCGCTGCTGAATCTGGAACCTAAAAATACAGTTTTCTATGTTGGTGGAGTGCCTCCAGATTTTAAGGTAAGCAAAACAGGATGGAATAATTATTAAGTTGGCACCTTTATCTTGGAAATACCTTTGTAGACAGCTGGTTTGTAATGTATTAAACAAATAAGATTTTTATGTTGTCACCTAAGTCTACCCTACAAAAAGCCTTTTTACAGATGCAGATTGGCTCGCTATCTCATTTGGCATTGACTTGAACATAATCTATTTTGCTTCCTTCTCTCTACAGCTCCCTGCAACCTTGGCTCTGCCTGGATTCACGGGCTGTTTGGAGCTTGCAACTCTGAATGATGATGTCATCAGTTTGTACAATTTCAAAAATATCTATAACGTCACTAAATCAGTACCCTGTGCCAGGTAGGGTGAACTGTATTCACTGTACTTCTCATGATGGAATGGATTTAGCTATATTGCATTTAGCCTAGTGGCCTGGTCACACGTGTATCTACTTGGCTTGATTACACATTGCAAGTTAGCAGGCATTAATGTATCATCAGCCATTAGTTCAGTCGACATCACTTCCTTTCCAGCATTTCTGAGACCCCTGTCTATATAAATAGGAACATGGGCACCCACCTTATACAGAGTCAAACCATTGGTCCATCTTGCTCAGTAGCAGACTAGCAGAGGATCTCCAGGGTTTCAGGCAGGGAACATTCCCACCCCTACCTGGAGGTGCTAGGATAGAACTTGGGACCTTCTGCATGCAAACCGGATGCTCTACCACTGAGCTACAGCCTTTCCTTAGATGATACCTGTACTACATTAGCCTTAGTTTACAAAAATAAAAAATAAAAATCATATACAGCCCCCTCAGTTGATCATACTGATTTATTAACTCCCTTGCCCACTTCACACATTTGCAGATTAGTACAACAAAATGTGCAAGCAAAAATAATGCAAACACTCCCAGTAAATTTTACATAAGGTAGCACTTTAAGTAAACAATTTTACTGAATAATAATGCCTTGGCATTGACTATATTTTGTTCAGGCCAACAACCTCATTTCCGGAGTTCCCCTTTCAGTATTGCTTCCATAATGATCTTTCTAGGTTGGAGAATGTAGGCCTTCAGGCTTCTGATTTTGCTTTGCCTCTTTTCCTGTCCACCCTAGGAATAAGCTGGCCTTTACACAGAGCCGGGCTGTAAACTATTTCTTTGATGGCTCTGGCTATGCTTTGGTGAGGAATATTGAGAGAAGAGGGAGGTTTGGCTTGGTGACGCGCTTTGATGTGGAAGTTCGGACACCAACAGATAATGGACTTCTCCTCCTGATGGTTAATGGAGTAAGTGAAATGAAAAGAAAAGAAAAATCCCTAAAAGTCTTATTTTGAATTTTACTGATGCCTAAGAATTCCTAGTTTCCAATAAAAATCATAGTAAGGTCATCCTGGGACGCGGGTGGCGCTGTGGGTTAAACCACAGAGCCTAGGACTTGCCGATCAGAAGCTTGGCAGTTCGAATCCCCATGATGGGGTGAGCTCCCGTTGCTCAGTCCCTGCTCCTGCCAACCTAGCAGTTCGAAAGCACGTCAAAGTGCAAGTAGATTAATAGGTACCACTCCAGCGGGAAGGTAAACGGCATTTCCGTGCGCTGCTCTGGTTCGCCAGAAGCCGCTTAGTTATGCTGGCCACATGACCCGGAAGCTGTACGCCGGCTCCCTCAGCCAATAAAGCGAGATGAGCGCCGCAACCCCAGAGTCGGTCATGACTGGACCTAATGGTCAGGGGTCCCTTTACCTTTACTAAAGTCATCCTTGGTCTTGGCATTTGTCTGGTAGACTCATAGAAAAACTAAAGGTTGAAGATATTAACATGCCTACAACCATTAGTTCCTCTGGCTGAGATGTCATCTAAGCAAAGAGAAACTTGTTTAAGAACATAAATAGATGGTTGTTGTGAGTAGAAAAGCACATCCACTTGTGCAAGATTGTCTCCTTCTATTGCAGTACCTACACCCAACATTATGCTGTTCCAAAAGGTGGGTGAAGTGGACAGGAGAGGGTATTGCATAAAGGGAACTACACTCGTGCCTCACTTACAGCTATAAATTTAAAGTAATAGGCAGTTGTGCCATATACTGACAAACAATTTGTGAAACCTTATAAATACCTGAAATACAAATCCTCTCAGATAAATCTTACTGGTTTTGTGTGTCTGTTGTGCAGAGTATGTTCTTCAGCCTAGAGATGCAGAATGGGTACCTGTATCTACAGTATGACTTTGGCTTCCCCGGTGGCCCTATGATTCTCGACGATCATTTGAAGAAAGCTCTGATTAATGATGCAAAATTCCACGAGGTATATTGTTGCTGACTTTCTGAAATTGATTTTTTTTATAGTTAATGTATCGTCTCGGTATTATTATCACTATAGTTATCTGCCTTAGGTGCTTTACACGGAAAGACAAGGTGTAATAATAAGAAATAAGTAAATAACTATAGATTATTGAGCAAAATAATGCAACATATTATATTAAGTACCAAAAACCTTTATTGAATGGGAAATAACACAGTTTCCAAGAACAGGTTGAGTGAAGTGGCAACAAACTCTCTGAAAGAGATAGTGACAATGAAACTGCAAACTGAGTATGTCTTCTTAACTACAGTTGCCAGGTAAGAACTGAGTAAGAACTCTGAGCCTTGTGTCTTTAGAAATAGGATCTTCTGAACACAAAACATATGCTTTAACCACTGCCCCAATGGGCCCTCTCCAGTCCACCAAAGTTACTAAGTATATTTGCAAAACAATTACAAATGAACAGTAAACAGACAATAAAGTGTCTTTCTCTCTTTTAAAAGCCCTCTTATTTTACAAACTTTAAATGAATCTTATTTTACAAACTTTTAATGAATCTTATTACATATAGTTATGTACTATATTTACTGTGGTTTTTAACACCCTTTTTTCGCATTTCAGATATCTGTTATATACCACAATTCCAAGAAAATGATCTTGTTGGTGGATAGGAGACATATCAGAAGTGTGGAAAACGAGAAGCAAAGCATGCCCTTTACTGATATCTATATAGGAGGGGCTCCTCCTGAGATTTTAAAATCTAGGTTGGTTTATAATCCACATTCAATCACCATTAATGTTTCAGTAATTTCTCATTTTATATGTTGCAATGAATTTACTGCACCCACATTGCTAAATTAAAACATGTAACCCTGTGGGGAAAAGTTTTTATCCAATAGGACAAATTATATATGTAAGCATATTGTTTTGCAAACATTGTATATTTCATTATTTATTTAAAATATTTATATCCTGCCTTTTGGAGCAAGCCCTCACAAAGTGGTTTACAATTTGGAGAAAAGCAAGAAAGAATAAACGTAAGATTAAAAGCAGTGCTATGCTATTTTTCTAGAAAAAGAGGTGCCAGAACTCACCTTATTCTCTTAGAAGGGCAATGGTACCCACCTGAAAGGTGCCAGAACCCACCTGAGAGATGTTGTAACTGAGTTCCAGTGAGTTCCAGCTGAAAAAGCCCTGATTAAAAGCCACTGCTTACATCTCAGACAGAACCTAGTAGAATGGACATTCATCACACAATATTTCTGTACCTATGACTGTGCATGCTGTGGCTCTGTGTAAGTGGTTAACTGGTTCCCTCTGAACAAACATTGTGTCTTCACAGTAGTATGAGATCACACCTAGCCACCACCACAGGCTTTAGAGGCTGCATGAAAGGCTTCCAGTTCCAA
This sequence comes from Podarcis muralis, assembly GCF_964188315.1. Lineage (NCBI taxonomy): Eukaryota > Metazoa > Chordata > Lepidosauria > Squamata > Lacertidae > Podarcis > Podarcis muralis. Next base: position 70,066,893 of record NC_135657.1, read on the forward strand.
AAGAAGGACTTCAACTTGTTAGAGGAACCAGGAACTCTGGGAATTGGCTATGGATGCCCAGAAGAATCACTTGTAAGTATGGTACATAGATCTTCTGTTTGTGTTTTTCAACATTTATATATTCTGATATTTTCCCCTATCTCTACTGAGTTTTTCCTCAGTTTTTCAAGTGCAAAGCATTATTATTTTTCTCCCCATCTGCTTATGATACTTAGGGGGTAGGAACAGATGATGTTCTCAAAACAATACACACAATAAATTACATTCATTTAGAAATGTAGTGCTCCTTATGTTATGGATTGGGGAAAGTAAATTTGAATTTTAAAAAAACCCAGTGTGGTAGGCCTCCAACACTATGCACCCACTAAGAAATCTGAAAGCTTAATAAATCTTTCTAGGCTTACTTCAGAAGACATATTTTAAACTAACTTTTAATCTTCAGATTCACATACTTGGCATAAACAAGTAAAGTACAAAAATGTATGATGCCAAACAGCAGAATTTCAGCTGCAGAAACCATAAAGCAAAATACAAAACTGAACATAAATATGAGGGCAATTTCTCTCCATCAAGTAAAAGTTCAGTCCCAAACAACTGACTTGTAGAAATATGAGTTGTATCTAATATTAGTCCCACGCAGTGTAGACCCACTGAAATGAATGGACATGACTAACTAAGGTTCATTAATTTCAATAGGTCTAAGGCTAAGAAGTAAACCCTACACAAATCTAGAGTGGAGTCCCTAAGGTGATTGGATGGCGCCTTGTATGCCTCCTTCCAGCAACTCCTGCAGCCAAGCTGGTGCCAAATATATTCTGCTTTCATTTGGACCACAACAGCAAGGCTGAGGGGGGGGTCTTGTCGTGTGGGTGTCCGAGGACCTCCCTACTCACAGCTCAGGGAGGTCATTCTGGTGCTGCTAACACAGCAGTTTGACTTCATCCCCAGAGGCACGCTCCATTGTCTCTTGAGATGGGTGGATACCAGCAACAACCCTATGAGCAGGATTCAACTAATGACTCCCAACAGCAGGTGCCCTGTGCAAGAACTAACACAATAGCTCTTAAAGGTGCCAGCCTTCTCCAGTAGTCTCCTGGAGCCTTGGGCATTTTGCAATCAGAAAACAGCAGTGCCACATCCTGGGGGTGGGGGGGTCCTGCACTGGCAGGTTTATCTGAGAGTGCTTGTTGCGCTGGCACTGTGAGGCCTTCCAGTTCTGCTTCAGAGCCCTTGCTTTCATCCCTGACAATGGGGGATCTATTTCCAGGCCATAACACAGAGGTTCCAAGAGGGGGAACGTATCATCCAAATAGTCCCTTTATTCCACTTGAGACACAATTCATGAAGTACTGTTCAACAGCACTTAAAAGTGAGCTGTTCCCATGTAATAAGAGTTTGCAATATCCTGTAGCAATGACATGTAAAGCACAGGAGTTGCTGGACTTTTATGAACATGAAAACTTACCCACCTGTGGCCTGCATATTCTGTTTCTTCTATTGTTATTTTTTTTTTAAAAAAAAAAAGATCTACAACTACCTCTGTTCTGTTTGTTTGGTGAGCAGATGTCCCGCAAAGCATATTTCAATGGAGAAAGCTACATTGCATCCAGCCAGAAAATCTCCCCCTTTAATGGATTTGAAGGTGGCTTTAATTTCCGAACATTACAGCCTAATGGACTGCTCTTCTATTGTAGTGAAGGAGTAAGTAGAGTTTCCCTATTAAATATAATAAAAACCTGTGTTGTTTTTAAAGAAAATGTTATTTCTAAATAGCTTTGTCAGTAGATATATTTCAGGGCAGCCTATGGGCTGAATGGCAGTGGCAATGACCCAGAGAAACTTGGGCAAAATAAAGTCCCATTGAGATTAGTGGAGCATTATTCTTATTTCAGTGGACTTCAATTCAACCAGCTTTTGCTAAATTGGGGCCAAATTATTTACTTCTCCCTGAGACCTGACAGTGAGTGCAAATGTGAATGTCCTGTACATAAAATCTGAGATAGTACTTTTACAACTGTAGTTTAACTTTGGATGGAATTTATTTGTGGTCAGTAAATATCACCACTTTCAGACTTTTAAATGGTGGTGTTAAAAAATAAATAATCAAAGTGTGCATAGGTCTGGGCAACTGATGCTAAAAAAACAGCTGATCACCCAGAAGCCCAGTTCTCTCTGTGATTTTCTTTGAGTAACTTTTCACAACTTCCTGGAAACTACCTTGCACATTCAGATTCGGTTAGAAGATTTGGCATAATAGTTGTTCAAAAAGGAAATGGCACCAGTCCAGATGAATTTGTTTATTTTAAACATTTACATCCAGCTGCCTTTCCAAGGCAACTTACATAAAACACAATGAGCAGGTTAAACAAGACATATCAAGCCATAATAAAAAAATATGCATCAACGAATTTACAGCAGTGGGTGACAAATCAGCTGCAAAAGGCACTCTGGAATAAATAGGTATTGCATCATTTATGAAGAAGCAGAGTAGAAAGTGCAATTTCAAACCCCCTCTGAAATGTCAATCCAGAGCCCTGGGACAAATGCATTAAAGGAGCCACTCCTTGATGCAGAGGCGGCCCTTCTCCTACCAAAGGACCCTTTCTCTTCTGCCTAATTCTCAACATGGTACATCTGAGCAGCAGTTGTGAATCTCTGAAAGACTGTTAGGGTGGGGGGAGTGTGAGCACATATGCAGAACTTTTATGTCCTTTTGGATCCCAGCCAAGAAAATGACCTCATTTCTCTCTCCACCCCACCCTCACCATCTTTTTTTTAAATGCTGTGATAGGGGAAATGCTTAAGCACTTAGAGACAAAACAGGTGTGTTTACAACATGAGGTTTTTTAACCCCTCAATGCTTTCACACACATCACACCCCGTCCATTTTGGTTCTACCTCAGTACGCTTACTTTGCTCAACTACATTACAAGAATTATTACTAACCGTTCTTTGACTTGTGGGTCCAATGTTTTTCTCTGTGTTTCAGTCAGATGTATTCTCTATTTCCTTGGAGAAGGGAGCTGTTGTTTTAAATGCTAAAGGAGTCAAAGTTCAGGCAAAAGAAAGATCTTATAATGATGGCAAAGCCCATTTTGTCATTACATCCGCCTCACCAGAAAGGTAAAACTATTAAAAAAAAACTATTTTTGTTTCGATGCACATCTTATTACACTCACAGTTCATTACTCCACTTGGATATATTTATTAGAATACAAAATGCACACTAATACATTCCACACTATCTTCTTTAAGAAGGTCAGCATGGAATAGATGTATCCCAAAACTAGTAGGAACACCCTAGCTCAGCAGAAGAGTATTACAATATTTTTATTTAACACAATTAATAAAAAGCTCAGGTCCAGGGTACCGTTGGCCCTCCAGATGTTGCTGAACTATAACTCCCATGATCCCTGGACATATGCCCATGTTTGCCGAGGCTGATGGGACTTGTAGTTCAGCAATATGTGGAGGCCCAAAGGCACCTGAAATAGATCAATATTCTGAATATGCAGCATAGGTTTTAAATGCCTCGTATATCTTTGCGACATTGAAACTGGCTAGATGCTGTGTCGCAGTCCTGCCATGTTAGATCTGTCTCCCTCCCACAACAGCAGCCCAGTGGTCACACACAAAGATTGAAATATCAGTACGAAAGGAATGAGTGGCGGCATGGCATCTGCAAGCTTCTTATTCAGCCATATCAAAACAATGTCACTCACATAAAAACTCAATGGGTTTTCAGTTTCTGCATTTCCTTTGTCTGAGATGCTGCTGTAAGCATAGTGTTATAGTTAGGATTGCACTGTGACAATGATTGACAGTGCAATCCCACCTATCTCTACTCAGAAGTAAGTCCAATTAAATTCAGCGAGCCTTGCTCCCAGGTATTGCAGTTAAGATGTGTGTGGCTTCAGTATTTCCAGGGGTTTTACTGAGCTGCCTCTCATGTCTGAGCACACTCGTGGTTTGATGGTGCCACCTAGTGACTCGTTCATCAAGTTCAACATCACCGAAATGGCTACGTTGCTTGGGTAATATATATTATCGCATGCTGAATTTAAAAGACTCCATGTAAGATGCATTATTTGTTCTGCAGACTTGAGCTTTTGGTAGATGAAGAAAAGAAAAGTGTAGATAATTCAGCATATGAAAGTGAGGAAAAGCCAGTGAGCACCAAGAAATTCTACTTTGGTGGATCTCCCATCACTACTGAGTTTGCCAACTTCACTGGATGTATAAGCAATGCTTATTTCACAAGGTAAGTGCATTTCAACTTGTATATTTAGCTACTTGATACATTTCTATACCACTGTTAATCCATCCTAGGGCAGTTTAAAACAAAAATAAAAGCAATTATAGCACAATAATAACAACAAACTAAAACACCATACCATGAACCACCTGTATTTCTCCAGCATTTGAGTATGTCAATTACAGCTGGTCTCATCTCATAGCCTAGTATATCCTAATGGCCTGGATTATTCTATCAAGCCTATGATGACACTGAAACTCCATTAATTAATACTCTATGTATCTCCAAGGCTAGAGAGTTGCTTAAAAGAGAGTGCCACTACAACAGACCTCCCTGTCTTGCATCACAGTGAGTTAAGCTCATTGGTGGGATGATGAAAAGGGGCAGCCCTATAGATAGCAGCCCGAGCAAGCTGGTATAGAGATGTTCCTTCAAGTATCTGGGTCCCAAACTCCTCCTGATGGGTATATGGTTATTCTTAATGTTACCATTTTTTTGTGTCATGAAAAATATATTTTCTGCTTCAGGTCTTTGGGGCCTGCAGACCTAATGGGCTGTCTTTTCCCAGGACTGCATTGGTTTTGTTTGTTTGTTTTGTTTTGGTAGGCGTTGACTCCATGGTTGTGTGATATGTTGATATGTAGTATTTCCATGTAAGGGTGTGTACTGCTCTGAAAACTACTGAGTACAACTCTGGGGCATCTTAGCTACAGAGGTGCAAAGAGAAGTTTCTGCCACAGAAGCTAAAGTAATGTCATCTGCTAAGAAACAAGATAAGAGAACAACAGTTACCCACTTGTTGTCAAACCTGCTTCAGATTCAATTACTGCCTTAAGGCAAAGGCACAAGGATCTAGGACAGCCCTGTATACCCCATGCAAGGAGCCAGGAGCTGTGTTGCACAGAAGAGAGAAAAATCAGATTCACCTGTGTCAATGGCAGCTTCTGCTGCATAGGCTTTCTGAGGATGTGAGCATGTCTTTTGATAATAGAATTTGGATCTTGATACATCTTTTGAGTAATATGATAACTAAAAAGGAATAAATGAATCTGTTTTTCCTGGCAATGTTTTAAATGTTAATGTCAAAGGATGGCTCAAAGGATTGAGCAGTTATCCTCTTAATATTGGCCATTTTACCTAATGCTGTGTTTAAATTGTTTGGTACCCACCAAGAGCCCTCTAGGATGGGACAGGATTTTAAAATGTAATGAGTGCATTAAAAAATATGCTACTGAGATAAGCTGCTGGAATACTTCAATAAAGTCAACTGTCGATTGCCTGCGGTTTTAAAAGGTTAGCAAAGTCTCCGATCTACAACCATACACTCTTCTGTTTCTGCTTTTCCCTTGAGGATGAAAGGCGATCTAGATCATATATCCCATTTATATTTCCATTTGCAGTCATTTACACACTAACAAACAAACATACAGCCACTCAGTTTGAAATATAATACAAAAATTGCGTATATGAATGATGCAGCAAAGCTTGGCTGTAAGTGCAGCAAAAAAAGTTCTTTCTGCATGTGGCAAAGGGCTGAGTTTCCATGAATCTATTTCATGAGCATGTAGTTCTTACAGACATGGATTTTTTTTAAATTCCTAGCTGTTGTTTGTTTTTGAGGGAAGGAAGAAAATCCCTACATGCACAATCATAGTGGATTGTTAGGAATAACAACTTTATCTTTTTCAAAAACCACACAGATTGGATCAAGACGTTGAGGTGGAAGACTTCCAGCGGTATCCTGAGAAAATCCAAGCATCCTTATATGGATGTCCTGTTGAATCTCCTCCTGCTGCCCTTTTCCATAAGAAAAGAAAGAACTCCTCCAAACCCAAAGGAAGCCAAAAGAAAAGGGTGAGCTGCTCCAGACTTACTCATGGTACTTTCAGACCAGGGATGGAGTGGGCGGGACCCAAGTTCCCTTCAACACTGGCTCTCAATGATGTCTTGGAAGGAACAAAGACTTTGAACACCATTGAATGTTGGACTTGCAAAATACTAGTTCATTTAGGGGAAAGTATTGGTGTCCCCAAACTGTGGCCTGTGGACCACCAGAGGTCTGCATGCTTCATTCAGCTGGTCCACAGCATGTCTGTCAAGAAAGGCAAGCACAGCAGTTGTAGAACGTGGCAGTCCAATCTATCCTGAAGGTGACCAGGACAAAGCAGAAGTGAGAAGGGGGAGAGGCACTTGAAAGGGGTGGAGAGGATTAGCAGCACAAAAGACAGAGCAGCAAGAAGAAAAAGGCAGCAACTTGAAAGGAGTGGAAAGGGTTCTATGGAATTCAAATTATTATACAATTTGTAAGAAATAAAAGAAGCATTAAAATGCAATTAAAAATCATATAGCATCTAGCACAACACATTACAATTGCTACAACAGGCAGAAAAATCACCAGCAATTTTCCAATGGCCCAAAGAGAAAAAAGCTTGGGAACTACTGGTGTACAGTGGTACCTCGGGTTAAGTACTTAATTCGTTCCGGAGGTCCGTTCTTAACCTGAAAGTGTTCTTAACCTGAAGCACCACTTTAGCTAATGGGGCCTCCTGCTGCCGCCGCGCCACCGGAGCACAATTTCTGTTCTCATCCTGAGGCAAAGTTCTTAATCTGAAGCACTATTTCTGGGTTAGCAGAGTCTGTAACCTGAAGCGTATGTGACCTGAAGAGTATGTAACCCGAGGTACCTCTGTAGTTGATAAGTATAAAGTTTGCTTGGTTTTCTAGGGATGAGCCTGTGTATTCCTGTTCTCAGTGCCAAATCTGGAGTGGGGTATGTGACCTTGACTGTTTCCCTTTAAGGAAAAGAAATCGAGGAACCCATCAAATGTGATGGACTGCAGATCTGTTTTGTCTGGTGCAATCATATATAAAGAAGGGCTGGGATATAATTTTAATAGCAAAGGGGAAACATTGGTGAGGGCAGCTGGAGTCTTTCCACATCCTGTAGTGTCTCTCTCCAAGGGCTTTAAATAAATAGGTAGCTGTTTTTACCATGGGCCTGTGCAGTTTTGATTAGAGCTGATTTATATTAGCACTACAGTGAAGATTAGATCTGACCATCTGAAGTAACATCTAGAAGTAGACAGAAGATTGTGCCAACCCTGTAGCAATTATTATTATTATTATTATTATTATTATTATTATTATTATTATTTGTATGAAGGTTGGAAAAGACAACATAGCAGCCTCACACTTTTCAGCAAACATTAAAAGAAAAGGTCAAGAAGAGATCGCTCAAGGGGACCCACATTGTACCTTCCTCAGCAGCCCCAAAGCAACTGAGCATACATATCTGTTTGGAGGAACAGCAAATAGCCGGCAAGAATTTGACTTACCAAAGGATTTCAATGAAAGGTACAGTCAGCTAAGCATACACTTGTAATATTACAAATAAATGCTGATAAGCATTTTTACAAAACTGAAGGAATAAAAACTAAGCTAACTAAAGTAATTTTTGACATTTCACAACTATTTTTCCCTGTATGCATATTCCCATCAAGTTGTGGAAGGCAGGTTGTTCATCAATTTCCATTCACATATTAAAGTGCCATTTTTGTTTGACAGATCTCAGTTTTCCATTAGCCTGAAGACTCACTCATCCCATGGAATGATCTTCTATGTTTCTGATCAAGAGGAGGAAAATTTCATGGCCCTTTTTATTGCCCACGGCCGTCTGGTTTTTATGTTCAACAGTGGCTACCGGAAATTAAGAATTAGAAGCCAGGAGAAGTACAATGATGACCAATGGCACAATGTAAGCAGGAAGAGAAAATATCATGATGTACTTTAGAAAAGTGCTATTCCAAAAAAGCATTGGGGGTTCATTTGGGATTTATTGCAATAAAATACTAGGCTTCCATTTGTGAAGTGGATGAAGAGTTTCTAGAGTAGTGGAATAAATCAAACAGTCTCCTCTAAAATACATATGATGCTATACAATTCTATATTATATACTAGTCTCTGTATGCTAATGTTGACTTCATCTCTGCCTTTTTTTTTAGGTAATGTTTGTCCGGGAGAAAAATATTGGCCGCTTGACAATTGATGGTCTCCGGGTGCTTGAAGACAGTCTTCCTTCTTTTGATAAAGCATGGCAAGTTGCTAGACCCTTTTATGTAGGGGGTGTGGCACCAGGAAAAGCTGCCAAAAATATCCAGGTAAATGTATTTTTCTACAACAAAGCCTGCATATATTAAGATCCAAACCAACATGGGAACTAACTGGACAGGAATGCTTTAAAGCTCTGCATCTATTGGAGATGATTTGCAATGAATCAGAATATATCCTGCATTTGAATCTGTTAACACTAATATATTCTGGATCCATTGGCAATGATCTCATTCCAAATTTCCTACATCAAATGAGATTAGACTAGAACCTCCAGTTATATGATTAGAAAATAACTTATGCTGCTTTGACACTAACAAAAAGAACCAAGCAGACTGTGAGAATCATAGGCCATTTCATTATTACTCCCACTATTCTTTTTGGCCTTAAATTGCTTTTTTGAAAAAGTATCCATAAACAATTGTACACCTAAGCAAATGGAAAAGCCAAAGGCTTTCTCTTTTACTTATTTTACTATTTTGCTTAATCTGTTTTGTTTTATCAGATCAACTCCGTCTACAGTTTTAGTGGTTGTCTCGGCAGTTTACAGCTCAATGGAAGACCAGTCACTTCTCCTTCACAAACTTTTAGCGTAACTCCTTGTTTTGAAGGCCTATCAGAAGAAGGAACATATTTTTCATCAGAAGGAGGATACATTATACTTGGTAATGTATCACTAACCATTGACTCTTCCATCAGACTGATGCCTGAATTGATACCTAGTTGCCTAGTCTAGTGAAGGGGCGGGAGGGGGAGACATAATTAAATTGAAACGAAACCGTTATTTGAAAATTATACTGGGCGCCATGTAGTCTTATTAGCATACAGTAGAATCATTTGCTCCACACACTCCCCGCCTTGCTCCAGATAACCTGCCTCACTGGAGGAAGAGATTCCAGTCATTTCAGTGGCAGCACTAGTGGGCACTAATCAAGTTCAGCCAATAGTCTTTGGTTTTACTGTAGCATAGGAACTGCAGGTGTCACCCTCAATGCCACAGATTATAAATTCATAAATAGTGCCTAGTGGTTGCTCACCTAAAAATGGATAAGCATGGAGCCATGCCCTCTCACAAAACCAGCACATTGCTCAAGTGGCAATGGACTGAAATTCTGCTAATATACATAATATACAGTATACACATTGATACCCACTGAAATAAATGGTCATAACTTTAGCCATGATACTGGCTTAAGTTAACTGGATACTGCCAAATACAAATTCAGGCAAAATATTTAAAGCAAGAATTAAAGAGTATGGCTCTTAATCATCATTCCTTGAGGCTATCGGGGGGGGGGCTCATAATCACAAGATGAAAAATATTTAAGAAATATACACAATTGGAAGCCATAGTTAATCTTTATGTCCTGCAGCAGGTGACTATTTTTTTCCTCAGTTAACTCTGGTGCAAAAACACACACACACACAAAAATCATTCTGTGATTTGTCATGGTTTTCTCCTACAGATGAATCCTTCAGTTTGGGGCTGAAATTTGAAGTTATTTTTGAAATCCGTCCTCGAAGCAGTTCAGGAATCTTGATGCATGCACACAGTATAAATGGAGAATTCCTGAATGTACACATGAAACAAGGGCAGGTATGAAGGACTAATATTTCCCTTTACATTCTTATATGCAGGCCTTTTCAAAAGCTCATTGTGTACACTATAAACCAAAATATGCTTTAATAGCAACAGGTTCTAATTTCTCAAAAAGGGGATCCAAAGAGACACAATATACACTAGTTGTAGTTCTGTTTCAGGTCCATACAGAGTCCACGCAATTAAAAAAAAAAACTTCAGTTGTAACATCAATTTTTAAAAATACTGTCAAGATGAAGGGGGGAAATATTTGACATTTTTGTGTTGCTGCCTTAAAAAGTCAAAATTTACAGCTGCTACCTAAGAACACAGGAAGAGCTCTGCTGGATCAGGCCAAGCATCCTGTTCTCATGGTGGCCAAGCAAATGCCTGTGGGAAGCCCTCGAGCAAGATCCAAGCACACACTCTCCCCTTCTGTGGTCTCCAGTAACTGCTAAGAGACTGCAGGTTAGGAGTTTGCAGTTAAGCCGCAATCCTAACCCCCCTTATCTGGGTGTAAGCCCCACTGAATTCAGTGGGACTCACTTCTGAGTAGATGTGGTTGGGACTGCAGCCCTGGTTAATTTTAGACCCTGAGCTTAATGGTCTTATGAAAAGCCCTTTTTAGATGGTAGTTTGGTACACCAGCCCGGCTGTGTTGTCTGCTGAATGGCCCTGGCGGCACCACTAGGCTAGCTAGGTAATTTTTCTTTAGTTTTGGATCAAGTGATAATTTCTTTATAGCATGCATCACAAATACCATTTCCTGTGAATGTGTTTGAGTGTCCTTGAATAATAAAGGGGGGAGTGACAAAAAAGCCAAAGACCTCAAGAATTAGATAGCTATGAAAGCATTATACGGTCCTTGAGACAAGTTTATTCTGGATAGCAAAGCCTCAGCCTAGAGGATAGTACCAGCATCGCTTAGCTTCAGCGAATGAAGTCCTTCTGAGCAGTCCATCCTCAAAGCTCTGTAACTGCCACCATAGAAACGGAATCGTTTTTATCACAGCAACTGATATTGGTAGAAGCTAAGAGGTTTTGCTATAATTTAAAATTTATGTTTTGTTAGTCACTATATTTTATGTTGGGCACAAGCTTAGGAAAGACCACATTTTTTCCAATGAATTATACAGTGTAATGTAGCAGTGCTAAGTGGTTCTGAGAACCAATTACTTTATGTTATTTATTTAACAAACTGTAGCCTCCTTTTGTGTTTTAAATGCTGGAAATATTTCATCTGAAGGCTATGGTAATGCTGGTATGGTATAAATCCTGAAAGTGATGTCCTGGTTCAAATTATGCCATGGTAAAAAAAAGCTCACTAGGTCCCCATTGGCAAGCCACTATTTCTCAGGCTCACCTCGTGTAGACTTTGGAGGTGGTAATCAACCATCCAGGATTTTTGCAAGCAATCCTATAGACATACCTGAAATAAGCCCTGTGAAACTCAAATTTACAGCTGAGTATACATGTATGGGATTTCACTGTGTGAAGAAATATAGACCTTATGCCTATGGTATAAATTCATGCTGACTCATTTGGAGAACAGTATGTTAAAAAGCCTTTACACCGCTTTATGCATTTTAATTAAATCTTTCCAGTCAAAACTAAGGTTTTAAATGTGAATCAAATGGTTCTCCCAGGTCATTGTGAAGCTGAACAATGGTATCAAAGACTTCTCAACCTCAGTTACACCAAAACAGAATCTCTGTGATGGCCGATGGCACAGAATTGCAGGTGAGTGAACATCTAAAGTCCTGTTCAGTGTTGATTTCTGCTCTTCCCTCTCATCAGTACTCTAAATCAGGGATGGTTGATGGGGTGCTCCCTTCAGATGTTGTTGGGGCACAACTCCCAGCATCCCTGATTATCAATACTGGCTAGGGCTGTGAATCATGTCATGTATGTAAATGACTTAGAATTATAAGGCTATGCATGTGTGGAAATCAGGTAGTGCTTGGTCTGAAAAAGGGTGACAACGTATCCAAAATTCTGTGGTTAAGAGTTTGGCTGCTACTGAAAATGGAAAACATCCAATTAATCTCCTATCATCTTTTGCAATATCTGTCACATTATCTATTTCCCTGCTTCTAGGCTACTTGCATAACAGGATGTGGGGAAGAATGCCATGTTATATTAGGATGTATGTAATTTGTCCTAAGCATGGGAGGGAGGTTAAATGTCATTTCCATTTTCAGCATTTCAGCTTGTCAGACAGCAACGCCCCCCCCCCCTTCCCTCCTCAAATGTGCTGTTCTTGAGGTTCTCGCAAGTCCCCTCCCAGCTAATTTCAGAGGCAGAAGGGGGAAAGCCCCATGGTGAAATTTGAAGCCCTTGCACAGCGTCCACTTACGGGATTTGTTAGATAAATCCTGCCCATGGCTTTGGAGCATAGCTGTCAACCTTCCCTTTTTTTGTGGGAAATTCCCTTATCTCAGCGCCGTTTCCCCGTTGCTATCCCGGATTTTTAGATATCCCATAGACTGTCTCCGGGACAGGTGAGGCTGCTGATCCCTTATTTTCAAATCTGAAAGTTGACAGCTATGCTTTGGAGTTATAAGATCCATGTTGGGACCTACTGAGCTATTCAGATATGAGAGCATATCCAGGCCATGGGAAAATACTCTAGTTCTTCGGGATTTTCATATGTTTATGAGTACTGTATGCTTACATGCTTGTATGCAAGAAAAATCAGAAAGAAGAGTGGTTGACAATATAACAGAATATTATTCTTTTTTGCTTCATATGACAGTTATTAGAGATGCTAATGTGGTACAGTTGGATGTAGATTCAGAAGTGAATCATGTAGTAGGACCATTAAATCCAAGAGCAACTGACCACAGGGAGCCTGTGTTTGTTGGAGGAGTGCCAGGTACGATTATTCTCATTTTAATATTATTTTCAAAGATTAACCGTGTGTGTGTGTGTGTGTGTGTGTGTGTGTCTTAAAAAAAGTATTCTTTAAAGTAATGGTCACATACCTTGTGCTGTTCATTAGCAAAGACCTATAATTTGGGGGAGGGGGTTTTAGATTTTAAATTATTGTACCCCTCCCTCCTTATGCTGGTCTACGGCTGTAATAAATATTTGTTGTTGGAGGTGGGATAAGTAGCTCTCTATACATCTTTGTGCTATATTTTAGAAGGAATAATTTCAATACAAGTGATTGACAATATAACAGAATACAAATATAAGACTAAAATAATTTAGTTTATTGAAAACCTTTATTTGACAACTATTTATAAATTATACACACACACACACACACACACACACATATATATATATAAATACACACACAAATACAAACATATATATATATATATATATATATATATATATATATATATATACATACATATATACCGTACATATCAAAGTAAATAACAGTAACAAGGGTAATACCATTCAAACAAACCACATTCCAAGTTTTACACAGCTGTCTCTTTTAGTTAAACCAGTCCTAGCATGATCTTATATTCAGGGACGCGGACTTATAAAAAATATTGGGGGGGCCCAGGAAAGCTCATGAATAATAAATAAGCTCATGGATATGCAAATAAAGTGGCGCCGCCTCCTCGTGAGCGAATAGGGGAGAGCGTGCTGCGCCTATTAATCAGCTCCAAAGGAAATTGGGTGGAGCTTTTGCTCGGGAGGGAGGGCAGGAGGCATGCAGCCCGCCCCTCCCTGTGCATTTTGGGCTGGGGGAGGGGCGGCGATGGCGCTCTGCTGGAGGGGCGTCGGAGATTATTGGGGGGGTGGAGCCCCCCCCAAACGAATTTTTGAGGGGGCTCGGGCCCCCTCAAGCCCCATGGAGTCGGCGCCTATGCTTATATTGATACTTGAGTTCTTGAATGACTTATATATATTTTTACCTCTCTACAGAGTCTCTCCTGACATTCAGCCTTACCACCCACAGTTCCTTTACTGGATGCATCCGTAACTTTATGATTGATGAAAGACCAGTAAGTTTCAGTAAGGCAGCTTTGGTCAGTGGTGCTGTGAGCATCAACCTATGTCCTGCCACTTGATGAACTGCTAACTGCAGGGGCCTGTACAGCCCCAAAGGAGAAAAACAACTGTGCTACCTTCAATTTTTAGTACCAAGGAAATGAAAATATATCACTCACTATATGTACACGATAAAGCATTATTATTTTTTTCATTGGGAATTTGCTTCCAAAAAAATTATAAGTATGTTGCAATGTGTCAAATTACTGAGGGACATAAGGGCAGCTGGGGAATGAGTATTATGAGTCTAATTCTAAGCAGATACAGTGGTACCTCGGGTTAAGTACTTAATTCGTTCTGGAGATCCGTACTTAACCTGAAACTGTTCTTAACCTGAAGCACCACTTTAGCTAATGGGGCCTCCTGCTGCTGCCGCGCCACCGAAGCACGTTTTCTGTTCTCATCCTGAAGCAAAGTTCTTAACCCGAGGTAATATTTTTGGGTTAGCGGAATCTGTAACCTGAAGTGTATGTAATCCGAGGTACCACTGTATAGGTTCACCAAGCCCACTGAAATAACAGATTTAGGCATGCCCAATTCTGCACAAAATTATAGCTGTTGTGTGAATCAGCAAGGAGCCCAAGCAGAAACCCACCCATCTGTATCAAGAGGCTCCAGACAGAGAACTTCATTTCTTCTATTGTGACACTGCAAATGCCTTGCTCATCATTGCCCAGAAACTGCACTTCAAATATGGATTTCTGCTTCCCCCACACTTAAAATCATTTTGTCAATTCTGCCCCAACTGAGTCTGGGTAGCAAGCCTTTCTAGGTGTATTAAGAGCACTGAAATGTTCATTGGCTATGAACAAGTAAATTAAAATCTTTTAAAAGGTTTAACAGAACCAAAGGTTTTATTTCAGTTCATATGCTGCAGATTTGCTAAAACCACCTTTGGTCACTAGTCAAATCGCAATTTATGCACATTAACCTGTGTGAATTCAGCTTTATGTGCTTGGCCAGGAATTTTTTTTTAAGAGTGCAAGCTCCCAGCAGAAAAAACAATGGCAATCCCACTTGCCATTGCACTTGCCTTGGGAGAGAGATTGGAGATGTAAGGCACGTGAATTTTGACTATACAAGATTTTGGCTTTATACACTATCCCTGGAACATAACTCCTGAGTCAACTGTATTCACTATGGATCTACAACAAATGCATGGAGAATCCTCATCCCATCCTATCTCTCTGCCCAGTGCAGTACTCATGAAGCCTCAATAACTTGCAAGGCACACTACAAGAGGAGTGTTGCCACATGTGCATGTAATTAGATGCACCCATTGGTGGGAAAGGGGGGAAACAGATCTCTTCTGAAATGTATTGGGATCCCTCATGCACAGGTGCTCTGCCTGTGCTGTGAGTGGATCTGTGCTTGTAGTTTGTACTGAATAAATCTGCCACATGTACATTACAAAATAAACTATGTCATGGACATGCTTCACAAGCAATTGTCTTTTGAATCGTTTTGTTTGGTCTCTTTATTCTTCATTCAATTAGACTGGGGAAAACAATTATCACAGGAAAACTGATATTTTATTCAATTTTCATTTGAATGCATTGAACTTACTATAATTCATTTCCATAACTGACAAATGTAATTAATTCCTTAAATATTTTTGCTCATATTAGTTTTATAGATAAATTTCAGTTACATGATTTTACTCTTAGCACTCTTATTAGGAAATCGGATTTTCAGTTAAGGACAAAATGACCTACTAAGTTGGAGGCAGAGTTATGCATTTATCCCTGAAACTAGAAAAAACACCTGAACAATCATTTTCCACTTGAAAAATTCTAATTTTCCAGCCTAGTCTACCTTAAAACAAGCTGTACTCAGCACACTGAATGAGTGTTCATTTTAAAACTATTTCAAATGTTTTAAATTCCAAATGTAATTCTTGTTTCAAATAAAAGAACTACATGCCTCAAATGCTTGTGCCTTTATTTCTCTATAATGAAAGCCAAAACAATGGCAGTTGATTGACCTTAGCAGAATAATCTCTATGGAAATGTAAACAGGAGGAAAATGAGAAAGAATAAAGAAATAAAGCTTCAAATTATATATCTGCTATATACACATTATTTCCGTATAAAGCATTAGCGGCAATACATTTTGCATCAAATATGGAGATTTTTCTTAAGATATTAAATCTCTAGAAACTAGCACCTTATAAAGATGACTGGTACCTTAGGACAGTGCAACCATTTGCCCTACTTTATTCATTTACCAACCATCTTCCCTAGTACAACATATTATTTATCCTGTTTGGTCCACCAGCAGGTAATCTGAACTAAGAATGAGCTTCCCAAGGGTTAGGTAGGAGTACACCTAATGGAATCTTCTCCAAAACAATCTCTAGTCTGAACTGATGGACAGGTCATGCAGAGCAAAGAAGCTTCACCCTTTTATTTGAAATTTAGAGACACTTGACTGTTATGGGGGAAAACACAGCAACATCCGTTCTCGTGCTTCTGTACAAGATACAGAGCCTGTATACAGGTAGAACAGAGTTAATGCATTTCTTCGGGGGGATTATTTAGGGGAATACGATGAAAGGTCAAGGCTGTCTCTTACAATCAACTTGTGTATGCAATCAAGCTTTGCTTCTGCTTCATTTCACCCTCTGCACTGGGGTAAGGGTAAAGGTCAGCAATATACTTCCTATCCGCACGTCTGAAAACAAGTAGAAAGAAAAAATGGAACAGGTGATTGTCTGTTCTATTACTTGAAGGTAATATACCTACAAAATCATGAAGCATAATCTTTTGTAAACTACATATTCTATTTTGAATTAAAAGACTAGCTTTTATTATTTTCACAGGCATTATGAAACTGTATTGACTATTTTAGACACTATTTGCTAAAATGTTTCTTGATTAGAGCGCTATAGGTTCTTGTGACTGTAGTATTACAGCTCACTTCTCAGTGCAAAACTGTGATCTTTATAGAACAATGCACTCCTGTCACAGGAGTGTGATAACCTACCAGACCCTTGTGACTGAGAATTAGTGTGCCTTTGGACGACTGGGTTAAACAATGAAGCAATTTGCTGCAGTTCCCTATTTAGTCCCCAAACTTGTCTCTTTTACAACATACCAACGAGGAGCCCACCAAGTACAGTGCATGGTCCAGGTGGGAGCGTAGGAGGAGGGTCACCTAATGTCTGCCTTTTCAGCATTTAGTAATGTTTTAATATTATGAAATGGAAGGGATGCGCTGTTCAAACAGAACCGTGCATTTTAAACAGATTATTTTGCAATGCATACACAGGATCAAAAAACGCGTTTTGATTCCAACTTTTTTAAAAAAAATAAAATGTTACTCTTGTATTCATACGCGACGTGCTTAACGGAAAGATCCTTTCCCTTCGCGTTTTCTACTCTCTTCCAGACGGTCATTTCCAGATGGTGGCCACATAAGAAGGGAGAGCGATGGGACTCCCGGACCTTTTAGCAGCCGCATGGAAATAAGTTGTCCTGCAGGAGGCGACAGAGGCTAGCGGGACCGACGCGCCGAAATCCCCGCTCTGACATGAGCCTCGCCCTCCTTTGCATCAAGTACGACCGTGAGGTCGGAACAAAGCGAGCCAAGGTGGGCGTGGCCCGCGGTCTACAAACGGATAACTGTCATTAGCGAGGGGACCGGATGGCAGGAAAGCACCGTTTGCGGCGCGGCGCATGCGCGCAAAGCAAGAACAAAACGCTCCACGAGCGTTCGCGGCGCGTCTCGACAGCGGAACGTGCGGCCAGAACTCCTCTCTGCGACACAACGCGGGGAACTTTCCTCACACTCACGCCCGTAGTGGGCGGGGCTACACTTCTCGCCGGCCTTAGAAACCAGATCCGCGCCAACGGAAGACATGACGCAGTCCGTGGTGGTTCAGGGTGAGCGCGCTCTCTCTCCCGCCCCCTGCTCCCTTCTCCCTCTCTGGCCCCTTTTCACACCACTCTGCTCTGTTCGGCAGCTTGACCTCTCTTTGTTTTTTCACCTCACAGTGGGTCAGTGTGGCAACCAGATAGGATGCCGCTTCTGGGATCTGGCACTGCGGGAACACGCCGCCGTCAACAAGGTAACAAGCCCCGCCTGACGACTGGGAGGAGAAATAAAATGCCCGTCAGCTCGCGCATGCTCAGTAAAATGCAAACGGTTCGGAACGTTTTACGCGCATGCCTGCTTGACTGCTCCCTCTGAGGTAGCCGCTGAAAGGTGTGTCCGTTAAACCGCCGCGCTTTGGAATTTGTGGGCGTGGTCTTGGCGCGTGCGCTGGCGCGATTTTTAACGCACTCAGCTAATACTTGTCCCTGAGCTCCGCAGTGGACGAGTTAAAATGGCTGCTTGTTTAAAAGAGCAAATCCTATTCTTAACTCAAGTCATTTTTAGAAATAGCTGCCGTTTCCTTTGTTCTGGCATTCCCGTGTCTTCCTTCGCCTGCTTTAGGCGAGGGACTAAATATAGCCGGTGGCCAGGGGATGCTGTTGGGGAAAACGTGGGAAGATTAATGGGCATTGGAAGGACGAAAGGAATGGCTGGAATGTGGAGCACAAGATCTCCACACAGGAGCACCATTCTTTTAACGCTTGTGTGGCCAGAGTGGCACCATTAATATAGAACAGGGATATGCACAAGAGAACCTCAAGGTTTGCAGAAGGACAGAGATCACTTTATTAAAAAGCTGAAGGGAACGACAACAAAAGGCCCAGTGAGGACTGAGCATGCTTAGTGGAGTGTAGTATCCTAGAAGAAGGGATGGCTAACTAGTTGGAACATTAAACAGGAGCCATCAATAGGTCTAGAGAATCAATAGGGGCATGTTCTCTCTCTCTCCAAGAACTGATCATCCATCAGGATGACCAAGGCAATTTTCCATTACGAAACTGGGCCTGAAACCCGATTGAAATGGGTGTTTAAGATCAGTTTCATCCAAAAGACTCTAGAGATGCATAGCCACCATTTCAAGGCCACTGTAACAAGGAGACATCAGCCACTTCCTGGACCCCACTAGCCAACTCTTTGTCGGCTGTTAATGGCTAAGAAGGGCAAGCGTGATCATTCAAATGGGTCATCTGGGTCACCAGACTACTGATGAAAAAGCTGTCATTTTCTTGCAGAGGAGAAGAGTCTAGGATGAGTTTATCCCAGCCACTTGCTCTGCTTGCAGAATATAAGAGCTTACTGGATCAGACCAGTGGCCCACCTTATCCAGAGTCCTGTTTTCACAGGGGCCAACCAGATGCCTGAGGGGTTGCCAGGGCAGGCTGGACAACCTCACTCCAAATTTTACTAATAAATATTGAGAGCCAGATATGCATTAAAGCATTAATTCATCCTGAAGAAAATCCAAAATTATTGCTTTACTGTGATGCAACTTTCCTTTTCATTAGGATGCTTTCTCTATATAGAGTCATACTCTTCCACTATAGATATGAAATAATTTGTGGATTCCATGTTTTTGAGCGCTACTTGCACTTTAGTGGCATACATGAGGCTTTATATTAGGAGCATGTATAATCTCAGAAGAGTTAAATAGTTTTAAGAATGCATACTTTAAGTTTTAGCACAAGTGTCACACTTTAAGATTTGCTTACTGAATGATTCTTTTTTAGAAAGGAATTTACGATGAAGCATTAAGCAGTTTCTTTAGAAATGTGAATACCAGGTAAGTTTTCTTTTTATGAACAATCTTAAATTATTAAAGATGCCCTTAAAATAAATAACAACACAATATTTGGATCCATAGGGAAATGTTGCTTCATCATACCTTGCACTACTGCCGGCAAGTTAGTTAGCATCTTGTGCTGCGTCACAAAAATAAAATTGCAGTGATCCAGCATTTACTTTGTGGATTTCTTGTTCAGTTTATGCCCCACTTCTTATTTTTATTTCTCTCCTTCCATTGGGTTTTGTAGATACCGTGGGTATCAGTGGGAAGGATCTTGTGTCCAGTCATGTCAGCATACATTACAATCAGTTACTTGTGTCTGACCTGTACTGAATGGGCTTTGGTGCTTGGTGTTCATTGTTTTGGAATAATTCACATTTTGCAGTATCAACTTGCTTCAATAAGATTGTGGTCAGTGTTGTCCTCGCATCCCGAGCCCTTCAGTCTCCAGTTTGAGTTACTAATGTGCCCTTTAATACCTTTGCTTGTCATGTTTCACTATAGGAAAAGTGCTTTATACTTAACCTGAATCTGCTTTTTGCCTTCATGAAACTGTTAACCCCTAGTTTTTTGCAGTTTGCTCTAACAAAGATATAAAATATATAACTGCTTACAATTGGGAGGCATGCCAGGTTTTATTTAATAGTTCTCCTTTGTCTACACAACTGCAGAAATTAAGCAGATGATGTTTTTTCCATCCCTAGGCTAGGAAAAGCCTAATTGACTTCTGCATGGCAGGCTTCTATAAAATGAGCAAGAGCAATGAAATTCATAAAGTGTACAGTCTTTATATTAGTTCTTGTTATTCTGCTTTTCAGTTTAATTTAATTTCAGTGAAAGGGGAAAATTGTAATACTCTGATAGCTTAGGTGTAGTCCTCTTTCATGATTTTTATTAATTTTGCTTCTGTTTTTTTCTAGGACAGATGATAGCGCTGGCTGTAGAGGAAAAATCTATTCCTTAAAAGCACGCGTAAGGGGGAAACATCTTTGATTCTGTCAATTCTTATACTTTGTATGCCTCTGAAATATCTGAAATTTTAGGTTTTATTATATCTATATGTATGTGCACTTGGGTATATGTTTTGCTATTTGTTTGAAAACAAATCCTATAGTTCAATTGTAAATGGTAAACTAAAGATAATGGCTTTCAGAAACGTATATTTTAACAAACAAGAAACCAAGTAAAAGAAACAAATTGCAAGCACAAGGAATATAGGAATGTTGCAGGTTCCTTAGAGACTGACACCGATCCAGCTATAAGACACACAAACCTTCTGAACTGCGCATGCACAGTTTCCCCCCTTCAATCCAACTGTCATTTCCACACTTAAAGAGCCCGGTTAGAAAAATATGTAAAAGCTCATCAGAAGATGAGCAAGTTTGTAAACTAGATTTAATAATTTTCTCTTTATCAGATAGCTAATGGCACAATTGCTGCTTCTCCAAACACGGTAAACATCAAAGTACCGTTAGCAATGCCGTTTTATTTTATGTACATTTAGCTAGTGATAAAGTACTGTTGGCTTCAATGTGTTTAAATTGAAAATACCGGTGGTGACCATTTTGCACGTGTCCAATTGACACATGTTCTTTTGAAGAGGGCAGGGCGGGCTTACGTGCTCTGTGGATGCACACAGGAGTCAGGAACGGAACCCCAATAATACAATAGTGTATCGGTTTCTGCTGTAGTGCGCTCAGGTTACAGAATGTCATCCCCTTGCCGCTTAGCATCAAGTTAAAAACATGGGTATTTAAGTTGCCATTTTGGTTGTGCTAATTATAGTAGGGTCTATCTAGTAGTTAAGTTTATTGTTGGTTGTGATTTTAAGATGTTTTATTCTGCTACGTGTTTTGTGGAATATGCCCCAAGAGCATTTGATACAGGGGAGAAAAGATTGAAATAAACAATAAGAAAAGATTAAAAGTTATGTACCATTCTGAAAAGGAAATTAGCTGAGACATAATAGAAGTCATTCTAATTTGTTTATTTTTTTAGCAAGAGCATGTTTCCTTATGTGTTGCATATGTGCATTTTAATTCTTGAGTTGCCCTAAATCAGGGTTGCCAAAATGATCCTTTATTAAATTTCATCCTGAGGCAAATAAATTAGAGATATTCTTCTGAAGTCTGCTTTCAACAAGGGTGTGCTGAAATTAAAGTAAAGAAAGCATTTTTTATCTTTATCTTTTTCATTTATTTTGCGTAATGTTTTTAAAGACAGACGTTCTCAGTCCAAATTCTTTTTGTTCTGCTCCCTAAGGCTCTCCTGATTGACATGGAAGAGGGTGTAGTGAATGAAATTCTGCAGGGGCCATTGAGAGATGTCTTTGATAGCAAGCAGCTGATAACAGATGTTTCTGGCTCAGGGAACAACTGGTGAGGATAGAATTTTCCCCCCTCAAATCTTCATACAAAAATTTCTTACACAGATTAGATGGAAATTGAAAGCAGAACTCCTACATTTCTGTCTTCCTGCAGTCTCTTGAATAAATGGCCATGTTAATATTTTATTTTATTGTTATCTTTAGGAAAACTTGAAAACACAACTACAGTGGTGCCTCGCAAGACGAAATTAATTCGTTCCGCAAGTTTTTTCTTCTTGCGAGTTTTTCGTCTTGCGATGCACGGTTTCCCATAGGAATGCATTGAAAATCAATTAATGCGTTCCTATGGAAACCGCCTTCAGACCAGGTCCGGGGACAGTCTGTCCCCCGACCTCTTCTGAAGGCTGGGGGAGGGGGGACAAGGGCTTTTCTTCCCACCCCCAGCATTTTAAAAAACCCCGGGACAGCGGAGGACTTCTCCGCTGTCCGGGGCGATCTTAAAATGCGGGCGGGCGGCATTTTAAAATCACCCGGGACAGCGGAGGACTTATCCGCGGTCCGGGGCAATGTAAAAGCCCCTGGGAAGGCAGGCAGGGGGGACAAAGGACCTCTTCTGAAGGCTGGCGGGGGGCGAAAGTCTTTCCCCCCCCCCCGCCTGCCTTCAAAAGCCGTCCGGGACAGCGGAGAAACGCGCTGCCTTTCTCCGCTCTCCCAGGAAGGCAGGCAGGGGGGAGCAAAGACTTTCGCCCCCCGCCCACCTTCAGAAGAGGTCCTGGACCTCTTCTGAAGGCGGGCGGGGGGCGAAAGTCTTTGCCCCCCCCCCCGCCTGCCTTCAAAAGCCGTCCGGGACAGCGGAGAAACGCGCTGCCTTTCTCCGCTCTCCCGGGAAGGCAGGCAGGGGGGAGCAAAGACTTTCGCCCCCCGCCCGCCTTCAGAAGAGGTCCAGGACCTCTTCTGAAGGCGGGCGGGGGGCGAAAGTCTTTGCTCCCCCCCGCCTGCCTTCAAAAGCCGTCCGCGATAGCGGGAAGCGCTTCCCTGCTATTCCGGACTGCTTTTAAAATGCTGGCGGTGGGGAGCAAAGCCTTTCGGCCCCCGCCGGCCTTCCTGGACCTCTTCTGAAGGCCGGAGGGGGGGAAAGGCTTTGCTCCCCACCGCCAGCATTTAAAAGAGGTCCCCGGAGATTTCCCTATGGGCTTTCTTCTTGCGAAGCAAGCCCATAGGGAAATTCGTCTTGCGAAGCGCCTCCAAAACGGAAAACCCTTTCGTCTTGCGGGTTTTCCGTCTTGCGAGGCATTCGTCTTGCGGGGCACCACTGTAACAGCTATTCTGCCAGTATGTCATATCTACATAGCTACTCTTTTTAAAAACCCTTTCGTCTTGCGGGTTTTCCGTCTTGCGAGGCATTCGTCTTGCGGGGCACCACTGTAACAGCTATTCTGCCAGTATGTCATATCTACATAGCTACTCTTTTTAAAAAACCAATTTTGTGAATTTCCATGAACATATGTATCATATTACTGTGTTGGTATTCTTCTACTCCTAGTGTTGTTCATTCAGGTCAAATGGTAATCTAATTACAGATATGAACAGCTGACTAAAGAGAAGAAGGGAAACAGATGGAAATTTAAGTCAAAGAAATCTAAACTTTATAAAAAATGCTTTTGAATGATTATATAATGAAAGGGGAGATTCTGAACAGAAGATCAAACTTGATGATCACAAAGAAGTACTAAAAACTTCTAATAAGTACTTCAGTCATTAGGGAAAAAAGTGTGAACAGATAAATTAATTCTATAATAATACATCTAATAGTAAAAATACTACAAAAGATATACATCAGATTAAAAACAAGTTAAGACAAAGGATCAGTCCACTAAACCTCAGCTTGACAGGTCAAATTCCACTTAGAATAAAAATGTCTTAACCAGGCGGTAGAAGGCCAAGAGAAAAAGGACAAGGCAGTTCTTTAGAATTCTATCCTGGTCACACTGAACACTGTATGGTTTGGTTATACCTTTATTTTCTTGATCTTTTTGTTTTTGGTAAAAAGCTTTTGGTAATATATTATTTTGTTTCATGCTGTTTCACTGATCTCCCCCTGTCCCGTCCTGTCCCCCGGCTCTTTTAACATGAATCCATTATCTTTTTGTTTAGGGAGGCAAAGAGTGTCCATGGACACACAGCTGCTGAGTCAGCCCTGTACATGCCAGAAGGCCTTTCCCCTGGTTGCCTTTAATGGGGCTCAGCCTGCTATTTCCAGCGTAATTAAAGCTGCCTTCAAATTCTCCTAAGTTTCATTTCATTTAATTTTTAAGTTGTAAACCTTTCTACATTGTCGCTCTGTTAAGTCTAAAAAACTCAGTGGGGAGAAATCTGTATAGGCATAAAAATACTTGAACATTTAAAAAAAATTTTTTTAAATAAACTAGAATTGTCAGAGTTGAACTAGAAGGGTAGCATATTAAATGTTTCCTATTTACAGGGCTGTGGGTCACAAAGTGTATGGGTGTCAATACCGAGAAGATATTGTTGAAAAGCTAAGAAAGACTGCAGAGCATTGTGACTGTCTGCAGTGCTTTTTTGTCATTCATTCCATGGGAGGGGGTAAGTATGATAAAAGGTGAAACAAAAGCTTAAGAGTTCATGACCTTAAGGACCGCCTCTAGTGCTCCAAACCCAGCACATGATCAAAGATGGGACCCTCGCCTCTCCCCTATCCTCTGGGCATACTAGAGTACTTGGAGGAGAATTTGTCTGTCTCCAACCCAGCACAAACAAGAATTCCTTTTGACCTCTTGTGTTTGCTGTGTTGTGCAATGAGCTTGGGGCAGGCAAGTAGACCTTCCCTGAATCAAAGCTATAACCAATAGAAATCTGGTGATTGAATTGTGGACCTCCTTATCAGAAAATATTTATATCATGCATCTTAAAAGCTCTGCTGCATATTGACGTGTTATGCACCAAAACTCTTTTGTCAGCATCTTTGTAATTTACATGAGAAGAGCATGGTTCTTGTGTAGCCAGACTCCCAGTTGCAAATCTTACTTGGGTCATAAACTCGTTAGGTGACCTTAGGCAAGTGATCATCATTGAAATCTATGATCTGTGAATAATAGTACCCTATGCTAGAAGATTCTTTTGAGGACAACATTGTAATGTACAGAATACATTGGCAGTTTCTAAATGAGCAATATAATGATGTTTTCATTGTAATCTGACAAAAAAAAAATAATTTCTGCAATAAGTATATTTCTATCACAAGCACAGAACACAACATAAATGTATTTGCTCTGTAAAATACTGTAAATTGGATAGTTCTCATGATGTTGAATGTTTTTACTTAAAATAATCAGCTAGTCGTGATTAGAAAGTCTCAAGGAAATACTGCCTTCAAATCTGGGTTGTCTCTTTAAATCCAAATGTTGGATACCATTTGAGATTGCAGTCCATACTGCAATCTCATTATCAAAAGAAATGATATTGGTGAATCGCTCATAATTTTTCCAGTAGAAGACAATCTTTGCATTTCCAAATCTGAACTTTCAATTGGTGAACTTTAAATTAAAAATAAAAACCTTTCTCACTTGTAAGAAAATCCAAAGGAAGTTGAATACCACACAAGACTTTTTCATGTACTCGTTGTCATTCTAACTATTTGAATTCTTGCTTCTAGGGACAGGATCTGGTCTTGGTACATTTGTACTAAAGCTTCTTGAGGATGAATTTCCAGAAGTATATAGATTTGTTACTTCTGTTTATCCTTCCCGGGAGGATGATGTCATTACATCTCCTTATAACAGTGTATTGGCTATGAAAGAACTCAGTGACCATGCAGACTGTGTATTGCCAATTGAAAATGAAGTAAGAATTTATAATACCGTATTAATGTATTAAAACCTTTCTAGATTACAGTTTTAAGTGCAATGTAGTTATTCTTTGTTTATTCTTCATTTTAAAATTTACCTGAAACAACTGAGTAAAATATTAAAGCTTACCCTTACCTTGAAGTAAGCTCTGTTGAATCCAGCAGACTTTCTGAGTAGTCATGCCTAGGAGTCTGCTGTAAGTTGGATAGCTTTGCGTTCAAAAAAATTTACCAGCTTTTTCACCTATGCTTTTTCCAGTCTTTATTTGACATTGTTAGCAAAATTAATCAGATGACCAACTGTGGAAAGTTAGGATCAACCATAAAACCAGCCAGCTTAGTAACTTCAAGTGCAGGTGGAAGAAAGTGTTCTCGGGAGAAACCATTTGATGCTATGAACAATATTGTGGCCAACTTACTGTTGAACTTGACAAGGTGAGCTTCTGAAAATTTTAATTAGATAAGAAGTGGTTGCTAAAACTGAAATCAATGGATGTCACCTTTAGCTTGTGTAGTAAAATGTCTATGCTCCCCTTTCATTTCTTCTGTTTGGGAGACCCAGCTTCTCTCACGTCTAGTCTACCTCCACGCATTATTGTAGCATACTAAGAGACGTTCCTTTTCCATTCCATAATTGAATAGAAGCTTGTAGTGCAACTGTTATGGTATGATGTGGGAGGGAAGCACAGCAGAGATGAATAGCCCTGCTTCACAAGTACAAAGAGGAAAAGCGCTTGTAGCAGCAGCTGAACACAGCAAGCAATACTCTTGTAGCCCCTAGGGTGTTGTTTCTTTCTATATTGCTAAGGGACTTTCCCCTACTTGAGGCTGGAAAATTAGTGAAAATTTTACAATGAAATGATTGCAACACATTTCGCAGTGTAAGCTTACAAATATTCAAAAGCGTGATTTTGTATGCTGCAATATATGTGTCCAAACTTTTTTTCTATAACTCTTGCATTATCTGTATACAGCTCTGCTAGGTTTGAAGGATCTCTTAATATGGATCTTAATGAAATCAGCATGAATTTGGTTCCCTTTCCTCGACTTCATTATCTTGTTTCCAGCTTGACACCTCTGTATACGTTGGCTGATGTTAATGTGCCATCTCGAAGGTGGGTAACCTTGTTTGACATGTGAATGATAGTTGCTCACTACATGAAGATAAAATGGGATGTGTTTAGTAACACATGATAAAGTAATGGGAATCTTGTACTCTTGTTATTTTTAAATCTTCAACATACTTTTCAATTGAAATAGTGTTCTATTTTTATTTGATGCATATTTAGAATTACTCTGCTGACAAATTATGATTGTGTTAACATTTGCTAAGTTTTCTCAGCTACATATTCTCAGATACTCTTTTTTCTCTTAGGTTGGACCAAATGTTTTCAGATGCTTTTAGCAAAGATCACCAACTGTTACGAGCTGATCCAAAGCACAGTTTGTACCTTGCCTGTGCCCTGTTAGTCAGAGGAAATGTGCAGATTTCAGACCTTCGTAGAAACATTGAAAGGTTTGCACACGTCATACATTAGAAGAGAAACTGCTAACTGCTCATACAGCAAATCTTCCCAGTTGGTGTTCATTTGTAGGATCAAATTCCAGTAAGCTTATTAAGGTTATGTTGATCCACTCCTGCAGGCACAGCTGCATCCAGAGGGAGAGGGGAAAGACCATATTCTCAATAACCTACAGAGACTGAAAAATTAGTCACATATATTTATGTACATATGTATATAATTTTTCAAATATATGCTTTTAAATGCTAAGGTAGCATATTTGCCTGAAAATAGGTATTAACACTATCACATACTATTTAACTGAACATTTAATTAACTTGGGGCTGGATATGGTAATCCAACTTGCCCTGATCTGGCAGAAAACAGTCTGAAGTCTGACCCATTTTGACTGGATCTGGAAATTCAAATATTTGGCACTCCTATTCATGTGTATTTGGAAAACCAAACAACCACAGCATATATTTTTTTGTCATATAGTTGCATGAAATTTTGAGGCATAGCAGTCCCTCCTTGCTACACATTGGACAGGTAGATGAGGGGGATTTTGTGCTAGCAACCTTTTAAAATTTGCTTTTTCTAAACACACTCACACATAGAGAGATGTTCGTGTTTGTGTATGGAAGACTGTACAGTCAGTTGAGTGCTCAGTCCTGCCAATTCTCATGCTCTTTGGCCTGTTCAGCTGCATTTCAGTACAGCAATTCAGCTCACTGTCGGTCTGGCACTGGTTTCTGTGAAGTAGCAGGGCAGGGTGACTGCTCAAAGCTTTTGCTATGATACATTTGTCTCACAAGACCTACTGACACAAACCCACGACAGCCTGTTTGTAAAGACAGACAACAAAATACATTGGATGAGATTCTAATCCTGGATTGGAAGCTGGAGGCCTTAATGAGCAAAGTCTAGCTCCCTCACACCCAGCATTCTTCTGTACAGGCGCACACACCCCATTTACGCACTTTCAATCTGTGCGCAACTGCACATGTACATTGTGATCCAGAAACATCACAAAAAGGGGCAGGGCATGGGCAGAACAGGTTGTTTGCAGGCTTTTTCAGTGGTTTCAAATACATGCTAATTCAATGATGCACGCGGTGCCTCAGAACGTAGCCCCCGCGTAAATGGGAGGTTACCTGTATTTAATTGCAAAACTGGCTCTTAGACGCTGTTTTTAGTTGAAATTGATTCAGATCAACCCAACCCACTCTGTAGTGGTTTGTAGCTGCCTTTAGCCAATCTGGATTTGGTAGAAATTGGTCCAATTGTGTTTAGGATTCAGCCAGATCGGTTGCACAGCTGTAGCTGAAAGCACATGAAAGTGCCACTTGGGGGGGGGGGTAGAGTCGAATGTGCATTTAGGGTTCATGATTTGTGTAGTTTATTTTACTGCTTGCCTTCATGTCAGTCTCATAATTTCATATTGCAGGTTGAAAACTTCACTTCAGTTTGTCTCCTGGAATCAAGAAGGATGGAAAACTGGCCTCTGTTCAGTACCACCTGTGGGTCATTCGCACTCATTGTTGGCACTAGCAAATAACACTTGTGTGAAATCTACTTTTGTAGAGCTCAAGGAGAGATTTACAAGGTTGTACAAGAAAAAGGTATGTCACATAATGAGACGTAATATTGTCATTGTAAGTAGTTCAATTGTACTTATATTACAAGTGGTATGTGGAAATATGCTGCACTAATGGTAGCCTCCCCACATGCTTCACTTGGACTTAGAAGGGGTTATAATACAGTTTGGAGTTAAAGAAATGGTTGGGTGACTGTGGTGCAAATGCACATGGACATGAACTGGAGGAAAAGAGCGAAAGTAGGAAGTCTCTGTTCTGCCCTGTGCCAAATCCCTCACATACCCAACTACAGTACACACATGGTGGATAGATTGTGCGTGATATTCTTGTTGTTGTTATTGTTGTTGTTAACCCTTAATCCAAAAATTACCACAACAGATCCTTACATTAAAGTTATAACCAGTTTTGCACGTGGAATTGGAAGACTTGAATTCATTTGTTCAATGTTCCTGTAAACCATGTGACTAATGTAACATCTACTCTTGCAGGCTCACCTTCACCATTACCTACATATTGATGGGATGGAGCAGTCCTGTTTCCCTGAAGCGCTTTCATCTTTGTCTGATTTAATAGAAGATTATAATCAGCTAGATGCTGCTAACTGTGGGCCTGCTATAGATCCACCAAGACTGAAGATAGCAATGTAGCACTTGTTACAGGGACGGCGTGTGTGTGTTAAAGTTTAGATCACCAAATTATACTCATGCAATCCAGTTAAAAATAACCTGGGACGAACTTACTTTGGCTGAGGTTAGTAAATTTCATTGTCAAAAGATAGTAGAAGTGTTCAGTTTAAGTGACAGTTTCACATATTTGTCATATTGCACAGATGCTGGTTTACGTATTTCAAAAAAGCAGAAGGAATTATAATACTTTCTTATGGTCTACCTCTCTTGATGTAATTTTAACTTAAGCACTATTTTGAAGATACTTTTATATGTAGATTATGAAAACAAACAATTTTAATATAATTTGACCATATCAGATTTTGTCATAAATGAATTTTATTTACAAGATATTTACATAATAAAATGTATAATTTCATAAAATTTGGCCTCGTCCTTGTGAATCCTTGTCTACTACATGCCCCAAACTGTTATACATCTGGTTATCAACTAGTCTAGAGCACCAACTGCAGTTTAACAACATAACATTACTAGCTCTAAACAGCAATACAAGACCTGATATATCTACTACTGTAAACTCAGTACATACCTTATGTTGTAGAGAAAATTATGTTATAGAGATTTTCCATGCAAGCACGGTAACTTTAAATAACGCAGTTATCCGTGAAACGGCATACAAGAAGGTTCTATCCCCCAGTTCACAAGTTGAGCATTTACATTCTTACTGAATTGCAGGCTCTGATACAATATTTTTAAGAGGCATACAGAAATGCTGCTAAATTGCTTGGCTGCTCTGTTTTGTTTTTGTTGAAGAGAAAAGGAAAATACTAACCTGGGAGATCAATATCAAAGACTGTTCCATATAAAATTGCCTGTCTAGAAAACTACGATTTGGTTCCAGTAAACATAAAGGTGTTTCACTATGCTATCGATCATCAAGAAATATGCAATTTGATACATACAATCATGCTTTGTAGATCTCATAAATAATCATAAATAAATGCCCAAATCCTTGTTTTGTGTTGACTCCCTCAGTCACCCTGATCTATCTGAGGAGATGCATGTGTTGAAGTTTATGTACCCATTACTAGCTGGTTTGGATGACAAATTGCACACCACCACATTTTCACACAGGTGCAGTGCAATCCTATACGTTTCGATTCAGATGTAAACTCCATTGAGTTCTTCTTAATCACAAGTTAACACTATGCACATGCATGCAAACTATTTGGATAAATGATTTTATGGGTTTTGAATTCTTACTTTTGCAAGCCGTCTGATACTGTTCACTTATTGCTTATGCGCAAATTTAGAGAAAAGTAAAGGGGTGTGCACACAATGTCCATGCATTGCACACTGATTCAATCCCTAATCATACCTGCATTGAACAGGGAAGATCTTCAGGGAGCTTTCACTCATGTTCAGCTGAACATCTCATGCAGGCTCTATGAGGTCCCTTGCAGACCTGTTCACTGTGGAGATGATCAGGGATTGAGCACTTGGATGTTGGGGAGGGGCTTGTGTACATGCATCTTTGGGCAAACATCCATATGAATCAGTTGTGTATAGGTAACTAATTGATTGAATTTTTATGCATGAAAACCTGCCATTTTTCTGTGGGATTGGTATACCCCTTCCACATAAACTAAGTCTTGCATTTTAAAATATTTAAGAAAATGCTTTATTGCTACAGTATTTAACTGGATTTAAATAGCCACACATTCTGCTTTTCCAAATAAAACACATTAGGGGCAAGCTCTGTCTTGGATGAAAGGATTGCTGTGTGGATTCATTTAAAACCTAAAATTTCAAACACAGCTACCTGTCAGTGGTGTTGCATGAGCAACTTTTCATGGGAACATTTGACCATTTTCTTTCCTGTGTTGCCACTTACAAGAGTTTGAGTTCAGAAAATATGTTTCCTGAATCATTGCATGTCTTCTGACAAACACAAGATGTAATCCACATCAACTTCCACTTAAAGGAGCCTTCCTTTGGACAGTCAAACTGCACTGTAATCATTACAGATTTGTTGGGTATGCAACATCTCTTGTCCAGGCAGATTCCACAAAAGGTTGGTCTATATCTTTGTGTACTTGTGCATCCAGAAAATACTAGTTTCTCTGCCTTGGCAAGCTGGAATGTAGGTCGGCATGTTTTTCCTTTAGGTATCTTGAAATATAAATAAAAGTAAAATCTTGCTATTATGTTCAAAGTGAAGTTTATTACATGCATATTGAAGTAGCAGTGTTGAGGCCATGTTTTTAGCCACTTACAGTGCATGCAAATTTAAAATATAAGTTTAGCATTCTTGATTTTTGTGCAGTGCTGATAACTTAGTTCTACACAGTTAACTCCTGCAGGTTCACTATCCTGCCACCTTCAAGACCACTGTGATACTATATGAGTGGGAAATTTAATCAGTGACCTGTGAGATTCATCCCAGCACTTTACCACCTGACTTTCTGGACACCTGATTTGGGCTAATATAAACATGTGACAACTGGGGGATGCAGTCAGCAAGCACCAGTGCTAGTAGACATGGATTGTACACTGCACTACAGTATATATTTAAATCAGCATGATTCCACTTTAAATAGCCATTGCTTTCCCCCAAAGAAAACCTGGGTTCTGTAGTTTGTTCAGGGTTCTAAGAGTTCCTAGGGACCTCTAGTCCCCCTCAAGTAGCTGAAATTCACAGTGTTTGCTGGGAAGAGATTGACTGTTAAATCACTCTTGGAATTGTAGCGCTATGGGGAATAGGGAGTCTATTAACCACTCCCAGTACTCTGAATATACTACAGTTCCCAGGATTCATTGGAGGAAAGCAATTAATATTTTAAGTGGTATAATTCTGCTTTAAATGAATAGAGTAGATGGGACCTGAAAGAATCTCCTTTGAACACCAGTAGTGCAAAGAAGGGCCCAATAATTCTCTATTGGTAGTTATGTGCCATATGAGCAATGTAGAAAACATTCCATAAGTTTCCATGAGATGATCTGTTCTTCCTGTCTCCCTAATTTTCAAATCCACAACTGAACAGACCAGAACTTCTCTCTCCACCAGCCCCATGGTTATTTAAAAAATCATACATCTAGCAGTTAATACTTTCAGCCTAATGAGGAAATTGTGTTCTGAAATGTGGTTTACCTTTATGCTCTTTGGAAATTTTGCTTGGCATGGTTGAATGTAGCACAGTCTCTTTTCCTTCCTTATTTCACATTTACTGTTTTCATTGGTCACTCTGTCAGATATTCCCATGCCACACGTTCGGGAACAAGGTGTCCAAGGAGTTGCTTGAACCAGGCACTTCTTCTTTAAAACAAGCGGCACACTTCTGAAAGCTAGAAGACAGCATTATATTACATCTTGAGCCAAATATTTTTAAGCCATTTAATTCAGATCAGTTCTACTAAGGCAACCCAAAAATAGCATGGAACATGAGAATTAAGCATGCCAGGTTACCAGGATCACCTTTTGGATTTTACTTGCTTAAATTACGGAAATTGGGTTTAGATTTTAAGAAATAGCTGCCACAAGTTCAATTAACTTTTAGAGGAATTTAGCACCTCATTCTCCAAAGATTTGATTTTATATCTTGGTAATGCTGCTTGTTTGTTTCTTAATGCTATGACTCTCAAGTCTGCCCTAGAAAGCAAGACATTTTCCTGAAAGAGTTCTTACAAAATAGACTGGCTATGTGAAATACCTGTGTTAAAGTGGATATGGGGCGCCTAGGCCAGGCTTTATCCATATACATATGCTGGAAGTTCTGTATCAAATTAGTTTTCTTTAAGAGGATCGGGGTTGAGGGCTTTTATCCCCACATTCCAAAGAGTTGGAGCAGTAATAGCTATAGATCTTAAACCTGCTTTTTACAATCTCCACATAGCAAATCCTGATGATGGGAGTTCTACAGGATGACTGACCAGATTTGAAATGTGCACAGTTTAAGAGGACAGAGCAGATATATGAGGGTACCTGGGAAGTAAGCAGCAGCAGCTTAAAAATCACAGCGCAGGAAGCAAATTTAAAAGCCTGGCACAGATCTGAAATAAATAAAGCAAGGTTACAAAGCTGTGGGTTTATATATATGTGTGTGTGTTGTACATAAAATAATTTCATTGCTTTTACAACAGGGATTTGTTAACTAGGGCAGTGCATGCAGAAAGAAGGAAAGATAGTAAAATATTAAAATTAAGCTTGTTCGGCAAGATACGGAAGGAAAAAACCCTTAGTTTTCAAAATTAATTGTGAGAGCATGCAAACCATGCATTAATAGTGTATAAATCATAAGCTGCTTGGATTGTTTTGGAGGTTCTCAGCATTTTCACAGAAGTAAGATTGCAACTGTTTGTTTTGTCTAATCTGCCTTTTTCAACTTTTCTCTTGTTGCTGCCTAGTCTTGCCCTAATATCTTGCAAGCAACATTACAGGGCATGTTCTACGTCCAATGAGTGTTGCTATCTTCTGAAAAGCTTTTCTATGTTACACAAGTCATTTTGTTTCAGACCCCTACGTTGGCTGGTGTACTTCTGACTATATTGATAATGTAGCTGAAAAATCTGGAAGGCCTGTAAGCATTTAAAACAAAGGGAGAAATCCCATCCTTATCGCAGGAGTGGGGAACTTGCATTCTGGGTCCTGCATGTGGCCCTCGGTGTAACTTCATGTGGTTGGGGTGATAAGAGGGAAGAATGGAGTCAAACAAATGGAGTCATGGAAGGAGGTGGGGGGGGCAGTCCTCCCAAAGCAAGCTGTTCCCATTCTTTCTGGCAGCTTGTGGGGTGGAGAGGGGAGAGAGAGAAAGGGGCATAAAGAGAGAAAAAGGAGTGGCAGAGCTAAAGTTGTGGCTCTGGCACAGAGCCCCCGAAAGATTACCTCTGAGGTTCTTGACACAAAAAAGGTTTCCCAATCCTGTCCTGGAACCTAAGAGTAATCTACAAGAAGAGACAAGCACCTACTCTACCCCAATCTAACAATTATAAATTCAATTATAAAGCTGCCCTACAAGTACCAGAAGTTTCTGTTACCTATTTAAAAAAGAGAAATGCAAATAACTTTATCTGCCTCAAATAATAAGGAAACACCTCTTTAAAAAAATAAATCTATCATGAAGAAGTCTAGCCTTGCCTACCTGACATTAATCTGTAACTGGTTGATTGCTGATCCTGCTGTCCTGAAACACATTTGGATTGTCCAGATTTCTTTCTGCTCTTCGGTGCTGCACATTCACTAGGTGCTGGCTTTGAGATGAAGACAGGTGTACATCCAATTGCACCGTTCACACATAGACATTTGTAAAGAGGAGTGGGCTGGAAGTCATGGCCATTGACATAGTGCACCCCATTGAGCTCACAACCTACTGCTATCATATCTGGGAATAGTGAAGAAAAAAACCAAGTAAACCTGTATGGATCCCTGCAAGAGGTCTGTTCTAGACAAATGGAACGTAAGACTTCCTAGGTGACATTTGTTAATAACAGTAGAGTTTAGCTTTTATGGGTCCTTTGGAGTATTCAAATAACTACATATACTTATTTTGCATATATAAATTGACTGACTACTGTATTAAAAATCCACAATTCAGACTGCTTAAGATTTTGCACCTACTGTAGTATAACCATTGACTATGACGGCAGGATATAATATCACAGTTGCTACAACCATTATTTTATTTGCTGTTTCCCAAAAATCTTCTATAAAAGGGCAACGCCACAAGATTCCTTTCCAAAGCTCTCTGTGGGTGCCTGAGTTCCTAACGGTTAGCAGAGTCCAATTTAGAGCTATAATTTCCAAATTGTTAAACACCAGCAATAATGGATTTCTTAAAAATTTAAGGCTCATTGACATCAAGAAAATACATTTTTTAATTATCATTTAGGGTTTCATCTCCTTTGAAAGAAAACGGGTGTGAAACTGAAGAAAGCAATGGAAGTCATGGTGTTACATTTTATTCCCTATTCCCATAGAAAATAGAAAAAATGAGGGACTTACATGCACACACTCCATTTTCATACCTAGGCTTATCTGCAGAGTAGTCGCAGTATAGCCCCTTGTGGGGGTCACAGACCTCAGCTTCATTACATGTTTCCCCTGACTGCTTGGCACACATCTTGCAGCATCCGCAGCCATCCTTCACCAGGCTCACCCCGGGGCTGCAGGTTGGTACCACTGGGCATCTGCAGGGCCAGTGGCAAAGCTCTCTGCGTTGATGAACCTCTGCAGATTTTTCTCCAGACTTTCCTTGCTTCTGCCTGTTGGTTTGCACCCTGCAAGAAAGCTTTCATATAGGTGGACTTACCTGAGAGCTGGAAAACGTCCAACAAAAATGGCAAATGTGTGTGTATACACACAAACACACTGCTGTTATTCATATTTATTTCCCCTTTGCGCAAGAGATCGTGGCAAGCTACAATTATGTACAATACAACAACAAAATATTTTCCCTTGTAAAGAAAATCTTGTTTAACTCTGTCCTAATTGGTACTGTATAATGCAGTGCTTCTTTCTGGGGGGATTCAGGGGACGCATACCCTTAAACATTTTGTGAATCTTTGTCTTTTGGGCCATTTACTGTATTTATTTTTCCCAATTTGAACTATAAAATGGTGATTTTCTTGAGTCAAAATGAGAGTACCCCTAAACATTTTTAAAGAAAATTCTATAATGCATTTGTCGAGCATGTATTCAGTCTGGTCAGGTATGACTGCCTCCCTTTGTACAGCAGTCTACATTCTTGCTAGGCAAAAGTCAGAGGTATCTACATACACACCATGTACACATGCACACGCACACACACATCTCCATTGAGTCAAGTAAATGGCACTGTACCCAGATGGTACAGTAACACAGAAACTATACAACTATAACTATCCTCAGGGCTATGGTGCAATCTTAGTATCCTTACAACAACAGCTTTCGATGTGGGGCTTGGCTAACAGTGTTTAGCCAGCTTCCTGCTTCAATTGCCAGGTGTAGTTTAGGACCAACTAAACCTGAAACTCTTCACACAGCTAGCAAATGTAGATCACATCTTAAAAGTGAACAACAAGCATTGGAAGGCCCTGATTTGGATCAGGACCCTGGCATGGGGGTAGAGGGCTTTCACCCTTTATTTGTGTGTCCCCACTGTGGTCCTAATCTAAGGTTACCAGATGTCTCTGTTTCCCAGGGACAGTTCCCAGATTTACAAATCAGTTCCCTGACAAAATCCATCTATTTAGTAGGAAGTTGAAAAGTATCCCCGGATCTGGTAACCTTATCCTAATCCAGCCCAGAGGCCCTGAGCTTGCTATTAGCATTGGGGAGAGGAGGCTGGAAATGGTGTTCAGAACCTTTCTTTCCTTTCCTGTGCAAACATTCACAGGTGCAGCACCATCCCACTAACCGATGGCATTATTTGTGTACTTTACGTTACTCAGGAGGTTGAGCTATTCTGGAGGCGCAAGGGAGCATCTGTAAAGTCTTGCGTCCAATGGGAGTACATACAGCACACAAGTCAAATATTTGAGAACTGGGCAGTGGGCACATAGCTGGAAGAGCCTCAGTAATATCCAGTGAGAGGAAAGAAAATGAAGGCCTGCCAGCAAAGGATTTCTTTTAAAAACAGCACATGCGTACATGCATATTCAGCAGATTGGCACTCCTACAAAACAAGCTGCAGGAATCTTTCAGGGTAACACGCTCCATACACAGAAATATTAGTTTTCCCCACTCTACTCCCCAAAGTGCAAACTTCTATAATCTTTAGAAAAACTAGTTCTGCTCTACTCTAAAATTATCTGTTAACCATCCTGAAAAAAGTGTACAGCTAATATTGAACAGTTCTGCTATCCTCATTTCACTGATTATTTATAACCTGCCTTTCCCTCCCAAGAGAATCCCAAAGCAGCTAACAACATAAAGCAATTAATGCAAAATATCAGAATGATAATCAACATTATAAAACAGAGTATATCAAAATACAAGGCAAGTTTTTTTTTTAAATCAACCTTTTCCAGATTAAGTTGATTTCCACAGTTTTATCTTTCTTTCTATCCATAAAGCCTTTTAGGACCGATTAACCATTTCCCACCAAGTAAAAGTGGAGTGCAGAACTGAAAATTGTGTAGCAATTTCTTGCAGCAAAAGTACTATTGAACAAAATACTTGTGATAGGAATCAATAGTAACCTTGCAATGTTATTTTTTTTAACTAGGTGGAAAGGAGATAATCAGTCCTAAAAGACTTTATGGCTAGGAAGAAAGATAAAACTATGGAAAATAACTAGATACAAAAATGGGGATGGGGAAGAAACTGCTTGTGTACTCTACAAATCCCATTTCCATGTAATTTGGGTCATTTGTATTGGTCGATGAAAAACGACTAGATTTAGTTAATAAAATTAAAGCAGTTTTCTAAAAGCAATTTATTTGTAACTCAAGCAGACTGTACCATGAAAGACAACAGGGACCTAAACAGGGGGAATATGCTTGCTTTAAACATAGTAGCAGAAAATAATTTATAAAAATTTCTAGAGAATCCCCCAAAAAACGCTCTAAGAATTTTATAAAAGCATAATGCCATAATAATCTAATCAAGTGCCTTGTGTTAGAATTGCAAATTATGTAAAAAGAAAAAAGAATCACCCACAAGTAGGAACAACTCAATATTATGCACAAACACTTTATTCCCTTAAGTTAATTTCACTTGCTTAAGTTTCAGCCTTTGTTCTGGCGAGGATTTTTTTCTAGAAAACTTACCTGTTGAGCATAAGTGATTATAAGGATTATAAGGATGGTGGGGATGAGGAGCCACTGCATGTTCCTGTGAAGGCAGAAATGAAAAACAGAGAGAGTGAACAGGCTGAGCTGTGTCAGAGCCAACACCATGCACAAAGTCTCCTCTGTCTCTCCTCTGCAAACCTTCTCTCCTCAGCACACTCACAAAGACACACATATTCAGGTTTGGAATCCCTCACAAAAAACTAGCTTCATCCTGAATCTTTCAAATAACTCTTTTTCCTGAGGCTTATTCTCCAAGTTAGGCTATTTGTGCCTGCTCATTACTTTTAGGAATATATTTTTAAATGTTTTCCCTTGTTTCAGAGCATTATTTTTTAATGCAAAGCAGGAGATTGTTCCCTTGCTTCTTCTTTTTTTTTCAAATTTCAATCTAGCAAATCGTGAGGCACTGCTCAGGGGTAGGTTGTGTCTGTCTGAGGATGTAAGAGATGTGGGGGTGTCCATACTGGGTATGGCAGCTTTGAGTTCAGGATTAAAGTTAAGGAACAAGTAGACTGCTAGGATGAGGATTGTCTACAAACCATAGAATCATAGAATTGTAGAGCTGGAAGGGACCCCATGGATTGTCTAGTCTAGTCCAACTCCCTGCAATACAGGAGTCTCAACTAGATCATACATGGCAGATGGCCATTCAACCTTTGCTTAAAAATCTCCAAGGAAAGAGAATACACTACCTGTTGTGGGAGTCTGCTGAACAGCTCTTACTGTCTGAAATATACTCAGAGTCGAGAGTGGATTTCATGCTCTTTATTCAGCTCATAGTGGTGAGGAGGAATGAAAGACCCCCCAAAGTATCTGCTTTATATACATTATTTACACAATGGGCTGCACATGATTGGCTAATTCCGGATTTCTCCTGTAGGCCAATCAGGTTGTGGATTCACTTCCATCTGGAACTGGATTGGGTGGCTCCTGCAGACTAATCATACTGCTGCATTCTGAATCCTATTGTTCTAGGACCAATCAGACTGCTGCATTTTGGATCCTATTGTTCTAGGACCAATCAGACTGCTGCATTTTGGATCCTATTCAACTCAGTACATAAGACTGTCTGACTATTCTTCCTGAAGTTTAGCTGGAATCTCATTTCTTGTAACTTGAAGCCACTGGAGGAGAAAACAAGATGGAATTGGAACATTTGGTTGAAATGGCTGCCACTGATATGAAAATACCAAAGAAGAACTTTTGGGAGGTGTGGAGATGTATGGGAAGTTATTAATTTAGAGGGCAAGGCGATAAAGGTTGGAAGGAGAATGAAGAGGAGCCCAAACCATAAACAGTTATTTGCACTGATAAGTTGTGGAATATTTATGATCAAGAACCCCTAATAGCACACCCTGTGACTGGACTGAACGAGGCCTAAAACAGCTCCCTTTACTAATTTTAGCTCTGTTACAGACTTCAGGAAAGCAGCTGCTTAAGGAAGGCTTGTGAAAGATGATTCAGACACCCATATTTAAAGGTGTCAGTGCAGCAAAATGTTTGTCAACAAATGTCAGAAAAAACAAAGCACTTTCATAGATTCCTCCCTCCTCTCTCCTTCCAGTGTACCCCCCAGAGAGTCATTTCTGCTCTTCAAAACATATCTGAGAGTTTCCTCAGGCTAATCTCTTTCCCAAGAGCTTAAAGCTGAACTGAACCATAAAGTGCCCTGCAGGCTTCTGCTTCCAGTGTTCTCTGCAGCAGCTACATTGGCTCATTGCTCTCTAGCTGAAGCAAGCTGCTGATTGCTACATTTAAGATGCCCTAAATTAGCTGGAGCTGGCTGCCTCAAGATGGAGGAGTTCCAGTTGACAACAGAGTGGTAGCTGACTGTTTAGGGGCACAAAATTCTCATCACTGCAATATTATTAAGGGCTCATCGACAAGGGAGTTTAATGTGGATTTGAAGCTGCTTATGCCTCTCTTTGTGTCACCCACATAGTATCATCCTCATCTACCTGGCAGCCTGCACTTTCCCTCCATTAAAATTGGATTTTCCTGATCCAGGGATAATCCAGCAAGGAAGTATATCCAATGTTAAAATTACATTAGCCACATGTGGATGTTCTTAAATATATTGTGTGGGTGTGTTGACTTTTGGGGTGCTGCCTATCACCACACACCGAAATCCAATTTTATTCCATCGGTCCAACGGAAACAATGCTCCGAAAAAATATAAACAGATTTATTTATTTTTTGCAGAATTGTTCTAGCACAAAACAGCTGCATTAAGAGCCACACAGGCATAGAGTATACATGAATGGGAGGGAGGGAGACATCTTCCTGGCAATGATTATTTAGCTTAAAGAGATGTGACCAATTTTCAGTTACTCAGATCTGCAAATTGCCAAAACAAATCAGGGCCACAAACAATTTAAAAATTAAAGGTGTGTGCACAGATAAACAGGCCTCATGTCAACTCAGAGAAGTACTGAGCAGCAAGGAAAACACACAGTGCAAGAAGCACCCACTAATGTGAACAGGAAGCAATGAGATAGACTTCAGAGGCATAAAACTGCAAGTGCTCATGTATAGATGGTGCAGCATAAATGTAGAAGAAGAAGAAGAGTTTGGATTTGATATCCCGCCTTTCACTCCCTTTAAGGAGTCTCAAAGCGGCTAACATTCTCCTTTCCCTTCCTCCCCCACAATAAACACTCTGTGAGGTGAGTGAGGCTGAGAGACTTCAAGGAAGTGTGACTGGCCCAAGGTCACCCAGTAGCTGCATGTGGAGGAGCGGAGACGCGAACCCGGTTCCCCAGATTAGGAGACTACCGCTCATAACCACTACACCACACTGGCACATGTACACATGTGTACACAGTGCATGGATACAACATAGGAGAGCTGAGACAGGTCTAATTTGTTCAAGAGCATTACTGCTCCAACCTACCTCCAAACAAAGCTGTCCCTTCTTGATGACATCATCTGAAGCCATTGAAGTTTAACTCTTTCTACTATAACAGCCACAACAAAAAGATATCAAAACCATATAACTATTTTCTTTAGAAGGTGACAAGAGGTTTGTCTTTGCTCCTGTGAGAAAGCAATGAAAATACAAAACCTTAACAGGAGAATAGTTACAGGAGAAACTCAGTCAGATGGGTGGGATATAAATATTATTGTTGTTGTTGTTGTTGTTGTTGTTGTTGTTGGAATACTATTTAGTAGTACACAACCTGTGCCCATCACACTTAACAAGAGCAGCAAATTCCAATAGCTGAAACAAGTAGCCTGGTATTGGACAGTATCATCAGGACTACATCAGACAACTTGTAATTATCAAAGACAATCTTTGCTGTCCCTGGTTACAAACTCTACCTGCTGATGGCATAAGGCAGTGGAGATTCTAGCTCCCAGAGCTTTAGCACCTCATCAATTGCTACATTGTGATGTGCACACAAAGACACTTAATATCTTTAATAAAAATACATTTTAAAAATATAAAAAAATAACCACATCCTTCGTTTTTAACCAAACTGGTGTCAAGGACTTGAATACAGCTCTTATATGAGGTGTGTGCTCTGTGAAAGTCTACAAAAAAAGAAAAAAAAAGAAATAGAAATAGGCTTGAATCTCTTTTTGCTTCAGTTTCCCAAAGATGTACATCCATTTACTACTATGATAGGAATGCTATTCATTTTTTAACTCATCTGAGTGAATGGATAATCAAGTTCTCTGTTTCCATGGAAATGCCAGCTGGAAGCTGAGCATAAAAGCATTCCCTTAGTTTCATCTGTTGAAATGGGAGGGGCTGGGGGGTAGGCTTAACCATTCATATTGGACATAGGGTTACTGCCTGTGGGTTATCCTTTGAAAAATTCCCTGGATGTAGAAAGCTGTTGAAGTTATGAGACAAAATCCCAAACTGTTGCCCAAGCCGAATTGGCTAATGAGATTATGGAGGCATTTGGGGATGTAAGGGGTATTTTTGCCTGGCCTTTAGATTTTAAAAGTCCTCAAGACAGCTTATAAAACAAAAGTCACATAAAATTTTGATCTGTGCTTTCTCCTTCTACTACCAACGGAAAGGAGGATGCAAATGGCAGTTGGTCCCAGGAAGGTCAGTGGAGTGGGGGTCTTGTTTAGGGTTACCAGATGTCCCCGGTTCCTGGGGACAGTCCCTGGATTCACCATTCTGTCCCACAGACAAAATCTGTCCCCGGAATGTCACCGGATTTTAATGTCCCCAGATTCATGCCTGGGGACTTCCGGGGAGGCAACATGGTGGACACCATGGCAGCAAGCAGCACCAGAGGTCCCAGCCATGTCAAAGTTCCAGCCAGCCAGTCCGCCACTGGGGCGCGGGGGGTGGGGTTTGAAACATTCTCGGGAGACGGAGCCTCCCTCCCTCCCTCCGCGCCTCCTCCAGCACCAGCAGCCTCTCTTGTGAGGAGGGCTGTGTGCGAGTCTGCTGTTTGTCCACCTCTGGTAACGAGACACCACCATGCCAGTTAAATCTCCATAGAGACTGCACTCACCCTCCAGCAGTCTCCCAGTTATGGGAAGCTGGTGCTTTGTGTGTGTGTTTTAATGCGTGTTTTCCCAAGACCAGCGAGCGCCTTTACTCGATCTCTCCCCCCCCCCCAACCTCTTTGTTTGGTGTTTGTGTGTTGTAGATGGGCTTCTCTGCCTGCCTTGTGTCAAGGTGCGTGACTGACAACTTTGGGGTCCCCCCCTAAAAAAAGGTCAAGAACTCTGAACAACCCTTTCCTAAAATAAAGCATGAAATCCCCCACCCCCACCAGTGTCCCCGGATTCCTTGAAAAAAATCTGGTAACCACAGTCTTGCTGCCGGTGTTGGAGGCCTTGCTACTGATTCTCTCTGCGATCCATGGAAGGGAGGAGCCAAAGAGCAATTGACCCCTCCCAACCATGCCAATGAAGGCAGTCCTGCCGCTGCCTTTCGTCTCCCTCCAGTCATTCCCTCTGGGATTTCAACAAGGCTTCCATCGTGCATCTTCTTGCATGTTTCAATAGCCAAAAGCCTCCGCTTTGGTTTTCCGGCATCCATCTTCCTTGTGGGAAGATGTTCCATCAAGAGAAGGTCAGTATAGCACTTACCTGCACATAACCTGACAACAAATGCATGGAATATCATATGACTTACTAGTTATAAAAATGGGGCCACTTTTCATCTGCTTCACAAGAGAGGGAATGGCAGCATTTTATACATTACATAGGCCCCATCTGGACAACTAAAGCAATATCATTCAACTTTAAACTTTAGTATCTGGAATTTAGTAATCTGAATTACTTTCCCTCATATCAAAGAACCATAGAGTTGGAAGGGACAACGAGGTTTGGCCCAACAT
The DNA here is from genome assembly GCF_964188315.1 of Podarcis muralis. Taxonomy (NCBI): domain Eukaryota; kingdom Metazoa; phylum Chordata; class Lepidosauria; order Squamata; family Lacertidae; genus Podarcis; species Podarcis muralis. The sequence goes on from NC_135657.1 coordinate 70,110,508, forward strand.
GGGGCTCGAACCCACGATGCTGAAATCAAGGCTCATGCTCTACTGACTGAGCCAACTCTATCACCACATGGGACAAGCTGGAACCTGGAGGCACCCTACAATACAATTACAATTTCTTCACCTCCGTCATTTTGACAGAATAAGTCTAATTCTTACCTGTGTCTTGTTGTGCCTCCAAGCAAGTATTCCTCCACTCGTACTCTAAGAATTAGCCCAAATGTGCTGAGCTCCTTGGAATATTTTTCCTGCTGCTCTTGGGATTTTCCAGCTGGCAAATGGGTATGTGTCACTTACAGCATCGGTGACTCTTACATTTGAAATCTATCAGTGATAAAATATAAAATATCAGGAAAAATTTTTACTTAAATTCCCACCACATTAAGTTACGTTAACCTTTTGTAGTGGTTGGTCACCATAGTTAAATACTGTCAAGTCGTTATGGGTTGGAACTAAAACTGCACCCTTCAGCTTGTTCTTGTGGTTACTTTCATTTTATCTATGTTGTACAGTCATACCTCGGGTTAAATATGCTTCGAGTTAAGCGCACTCGAGTTGTGCTCCTCGGCAACCCGGACGTAACGGAGCGCGTTACTTCCGGGTTTCACCACTTGCGCATGTGCAGACGCTCAAAATGACGTCACGCGCATGTGCAGAAGCGGCGAAAGCGATGCATGCGTGCGCAGACGTGCCATCGCTAGATACGTTTACCTCTAGATGCGAATGGGGCTCCGGAACGGATTCCGTTCGTATCTAGAGGTACCAATGTACTGTAATGTGATAGCCTGTTCATAAAAACACAGCCTCTTGTTCTGGCCTACAAAGGGAGTACCCTTGCTTTAAATATAGAAAAACTTAGCACCTTTTCCTACTTTCCCTCTCAAAATTCAGATTCATCATGATAAACAGCATGAATAAGATTATTAAATAAAAGCAAATATAGGCAAGGGGGGAAAATATGAATTGTGGAGAAGCTGTGAGCCTGGAGATTTTTATTTTTTAATCAGCATAAACAATCATCATGTCCCTGTCACTGTCTGTGTCATATACCAAGGCAAGAATTGGCCAGTGAAAAGGAATAATATGCAAGCAAGTCATTTTACATTAGTGTTACCCTGTCAGGGGGCCTCAGTAATAACACTGCATTTATTTTGGAAACACAATAATTCAAGGCAGATAAACAACAGAAAAAGTTTTGAGTGTAGAGAGTGAAAAATCAGAAAGTCTGCAATCAAACACATTTTCTCTTAAGATATAGAATAGCTTCCAATATAATATAGGGCCAGCAGATTTCCACAGGAGCTCTGCAAAGATCTATATATTTGTCATGGACAGAGCAAAAAGTAAATGGATAAAATGACTGCAAAAAGGTGTAATAAGGGGTGGAAAGGAATGCAAGAATGTAGACCTACTTTGGATCAATGACAATGGACATAGGTTAGCCCTACCTTGGACCAATGACAATGGACACAGGTTAGCAGGGCACATGTAATTGTGGCCAGCTATCTCTATACAATTATTGTCACAGTTGGGTTATTAAAAGACATTTTCAGCCACAGAGACTGCTTGAGCCTCTAATGACACTGTTGGATCAATAAGCAGCCCCACATGGCAATCTTTATTCTTTAGGGATGGGTGCAACTCCTTACAGAATGGGTTGAGCACCACTCATCCAAGTAAATGAATCACCTACCAACAGTACAGCTGTCTTGTCTGGATTGAATCTCTATTAACCTCATCCAGTCCATTTTGTCTTACCTTTTGTCTCTCTGCATCAATTTTTGAACTGTAAACAATGCTCTCAGTTGCAGGGTTTCTAAAATTTCAATATTGTTGCTCTTTTGTATATTAAAGAAAACAAAAGAGGAAATGCTCAATAAAAGAATCATTTTAAAAAAAAAGAATTTTAAGGTTTTGCAGTGTTGTGGCTTTTCTTAAATGAAGCCATACAACACTTTTGCTTCTGAAGGACATCTTGGGGTAAATTGGCTGAATAGCAGTTTCAAAGCTTTTCTGGCTACAACTAAACTGCTGTTTTGGGGCTGGGATAAAATTTGCATCATAATGTCAGAGTGAAATTATGCAAAAAGATGGCAGTGTGACTGCCAAAACCATAATAATATGTTATTAAGTGGGATGGGAAATCTATAAAAGAGAGTTTCAAGTGAAAGATAGCTGACATGCAAAATCACATTCAGGGTAATTTAAAAGGCATCATGGTTGGTCTTGGAGTTCATATCAGAGATCTGTTATTAATTGAGAACCAAAAAGGCTAACAGCAAAATGTTTCAATAGACATTTCTGGTTCAAAAAGGCCTCATTCCTAGCATATCTATTCCCATGAGTTTTGCAGCAAGGGAGGCCATATCCTGTGAATAAATGCATGACATCATGATGTCTCCATGGTGACAAATCATTGGCATAAACATGAAGTTTTATGATTTCACAGTTGGATTAAAGGAGAAAAAAAGAAAATTAGTGCAGAGCACAAGGAAGGCTTTTACTTCAACACCACTTAAGGGAATACAGAACACAGCAAAGAGAGAAAATTGCTTTCCATTTAAATGTTCTTTTCTAGTTTGCCCTACAGTGAAAGACCCTTTTTAAGACATATAATTTGGGTAATGATGCCTATCCATTTTGAATATGCAGAATAATAATGATGAAGCTAATCTAGTGTTGGAGGAAAAATTACAGCACTAATACTAGATGCTTTCTAGCAAGACGTTGTTGGCATTTGAAAATACATTAACATTTCTGGTGTCCTAAATGTGTAAAATCCAGATTTTTTGGGGGGTGGGATGGATATTTGCTAGGTGTTCTTTGTTCTGGGTTTTGTTTGGGGTTTAATTTGTTTTCTTCATCCCTGTAAAAACTAAGAATGCACAGTTAAGCTGCACTCAGAACCTTCAGCTTTTGCATGAAACAAAATTCTCCATCATTTTAGAATGCCATAGCATACACGCTGCAAACTATACACTAGAGGTCACTATTATGATAACATAAAAATCTAGATGTTAAAATAAGCTAGAAGCCATTCATCATCTCAAAACGGTAATAGAAAATGAAACACCTGAACAAAAGTTAATTACAAATAAAATTATTTTGATTCATCCACTCAATAAAATATAGCAGTGGCATATTGGGCTATTGCATCTATAATTTTAAATGCTTCTTTTTACTACACAGAAAAAACACAGTCCAATAAAATAGCCTTTCTTCTCTAGCATTTTCAAAAGGTTCTCTGGTTTAGCATGGATTAAGCCAACTTGGATTGCATTCTGGTATGCTAAACACTAGGGAACTGTTCAACAGTGGCCTACAGAAAATTGATTTAGTCATAGAAGTGCCAAGTGGCACAGAATTATTTGTGTATCAGCTGTATCATCTTATATGTGGCTTAACTGCATGTGTATAAAAGCACCTTGATAGACATGGAGAAGGACCTTAGCTCAGTGGCAGAACAAATGCTTTTCATGAAGAAGGTCCCACTTTTATTCCCTGGTATCTGAAGGTGGATGGGCTGGGAAAGCCTTCTGCAATCCTGGAGAGCCACTGCCTGTCAGTGTAGATTGCATTGAGCTAGCTAGACCAAAGATCTGATTTGGTACAAGGCAGCTTCCTATAATAATAATAATATAGTAATAATAAATTATTATTTATACCGCACTCATCTGGCTGGGTTTCCCCAGCCACTCTGGGCAGCTCCCAACAGAATATCAAAAATCCGATAAAACATCAAACATTGAAAACTTCCCTAAACAGAGCTGCTTTCAGATGTCTTCTAAAAGTCAGGTAGTTGTTTATTTCCTTGACATCTGATGGGAGGGCGTTCCACAGGGTGGGCGCCACTACTGAGAAGGCCCTCTGCCTGGTTCTCTGTAACCTCACTTCTCGCAGTGAGGGAACCACCAGAAGGCCCTCGGAGCTGGACCTCAGTGTCCAGGCTGAATGATGGGGTGGAGATGCTCCTTCAGGTATACTGGGCCGAGGCTGTTTAGGGCTTTAAAGGTCAGCACCAACACTTTGAATTGTGCTCAGAAATGTACTGGGAGCCAATGTAGGTCTTTCAGGACCGGTGTTATATGGTCTTGATGGCCACTCCCAGTCACCAGTCTAGCTGCCGCATTCTGGATTATTGTAGTTTCTGGGTCACCTTCAAAGGTAGCCCTATGTAGAGTGCATTGCAGTAGTACAAGCTGAAATTGTTTCCTTTAAATATATGCTTCCATAACTCACAAAACGGAATTCCTGAACAAGAACTCCTCTGACAATTTTTTGTGACCTTTTGGCCCACCATCTTGATTCAAAATTGTGCCTGGCATCTAAACATCAAGGAAGACTTTTGCTGCCACCTCGGGAACCCCTGTACCAAGTTTAGCAACAATATATTGAGAGACAGCTAAATCTATGCAAAAATAAAAATAAAAAATGGCAACATCATGCCAAGGTCATATTCTGGTCTGCCATCTTGATTCAAAATGGCTCCCGACATCCAAATGGTGACGAAGTCCACCACTCACCTCTCAGGAACTTTCATGCCAAGTTTGGTGACAATATATCAAGACACAACTGAACCTATGCAAAAAACCAGGTGAAGCCATGACAAAGTCATGTTTTGGTTTGCTAACTGGATTCAAAGTGGCAGCTGGCATCCTAACGGTGACAAAGTCTGCCACCTACACCTCAGAAACCCTCTTTTCATGTTTGGTGAAAATATATTGGGAAGCAGCCGAAACTATGCAAAAAGAACCCCAGTGCAATCATTCCAAAGTCACATTTCAGTCGGCCATTTTGATTAAAAATGGCAGCTGGCATCCAAAACAAAGAGCACCGCCCAACCTCAGAAACCCTTGTGCCAAGTTTGGTGACAATATCTTGAGAGAGGCCACATACCACTGGTAGGCAGAGCGACAAATAGAGCTCTAACCTGTGTATGGCAAGCTAGTTCCTGCACACGCTCCTCTCCCACTTCCACCCAAACAATAGGCATTATCTAATTTCTAGCCAAGCAAAACCACTCAGGGAGGGTAGGAAGTAGGGCTGCTGAGGGGTGTGGCCTAAGGAGAGGGCTATGATTCAGAAGGATGTGTGACCTTGAGCCAGATAGTCCCAAGGGCCAGATAGAGTCCCAAAGCGCTGCATTTGGCCACTGGGCCTGCTGGATATGAGTCTTAAAAGGCAAGTGATTTCAAAGTGTAGCTCTGAGGCTGTGCATAGAAGGCTTTGATGTTCTTTGAGCCAAAGGCTCCCAGGCCCAGATTATTCCTCTTTGCAACAGAAAGAGCCATGGTATATTCACAGAGCGTATGAAAAGCCCTGTCTATGTCAGTTACACTCTGCTCCCACAGCCTTCCCTTCTCTCACTTATTTGGTGATGAAGCGTGGAAAGGCAAGAGTGTCAGCATGAATTTCCCATGGTCCATCTTTGGCAGGATTTTGTCACAATGATAATGTTCACATTTAACGTTCCACCCTGAACAGATCGCTCCTTTCTTTCCTGACTCAGCAGGGTAACCTGTCTAGGGCCTGCTCTCTGATTATTCGGGACATGCTTCCTGTTTTGTTTCCTCTAAAGCTCTGTGGTTCCTGATGTTTTTGCACATCTTCATGTGGCACATCCTGCTCAGGGATTTCTTATCAGCGGTGTTGACAATGTGTTTTGTCAGCTGCGCCTCCTTGCTCTATCTCCAGCTAAAGAGTGCGGCTTCTTTGCATTATTGTTATGTGGCATCACTTGATTCTGCTCTGTGAAATAGACTTTGTCATTCAATTTGGTCTTCTGCCATGTTAAGTGACAGAGTGAAACTGCAGGTGGAAAGTGTGCTTCCCTACACAGCTAACACGGGGGTGGGGCTATCTGAGCTACAAGATGGCCACATGATTCCTCTGCTCTGCATTCCTCCAGACTGAAAATATTTCATAGAACAACCACAGCTCTCTTACATTACCTTTCTTTCATGCTAAAGCTCACAGGGGATGTTACCTGACATCTTAAGAAACAAGGAAGGTCTTTTTACCAAATACTTTAAGCCTTTAGACACGGCCAGCCTAAGCCTTGCAAAACGACCCAACATCAGCAAAATGGTGCCCATATTGCAGAAGATAGCTAACATAAGAGCATACATATTAGAAAGCTAGGTTGCTTTCTCAAGTGAACAAGTGTACACAATGATCATTCTCCCAAAGATCACTCACTCTATTGATCCTTCTGAGCACCCTAACAGCTAAGCCATAAATTAAACCGGGGGGTAGCTAATATGGTGTCCGTCAGAGGTTTTGGACAACCACTCCCATAATTCCTGGCTCTTGTCCATGTTGGCTGGGTCTGGTGGGAGTTGCAGTCCAAAGCATCAGGGGAGCATCATGTTGGCTACATTGCACTCACCAGGCCTTTGTCAAGCATGACTCAAGTGTTCGGTCTTCATGACATAACATCTAACATACAGGTAGGAAACCTGCAGGCCTCCAGATGTGGTTGGGCTACAGTTCCCATCATCCCTGACTGTTGGCCATGATGGAAGTTGGAATCCAGTAAGGCCCTGCCTTCCTAATCTAAGAGAACTAACCACAGAATGCCCCCCTCCCACTGTAGCAAATGGCATGGAGCCAGACTGGGGGAACTCCCAACATGACGAGTGCTCCAGGGTGATATGGCAGGAAAAAAAGGATTCAGAATGAGAGATAACAAAATATTATATATAGCTATATTCTTAATTGCCTGCATTAGCTTGGAAAGTTACGTAGAAAAGTTTTCAGAAGACATTTAAAGACTAAAAAAGACATTTAAATGAGTGTTTCTTTCAGTCTTTAAAAATTGCATATTATAGCATAGGGTTGCAGAAGCTTCACTTTTTATTTTAAATCGGTTGTGACATATTGAATATTTAAAATGGAAAACATGAAAAACAGATTTTAATTTTTTTTTTAATGACTAGCCACGGTGCAGAACAAATACACTGTTACTGCAGTTCCTGATGAACGCTGACAATAGCCTTGGGAGCCAGCAAGCTGCCCTATAATAGGCTACATTTTTTACATTGTTTACATTGTTTAAAAGCTGAAGCACAAAAGGAGAATCAATATGAGATGAATGCAAGTTCCTTCACCCACACGGCTAATTGAAATAGAGTTTTATGAGAAATGATGAATACAGGACATTATAGTGTATTGTGGTAAAAAATAAAAATACTGTCTTCACACAGTCTTAAATATGCATGCAGATGAAATATTTCCATAATTCTGTTATATATAGTGATGCAGCTTAGTATTTTTAGCCACTAGGGCTTAAATCTTGTGTAAAGGCTGCTTTACACTCCGATTAATTTCATCCTAACTGGGCAAGATTGCCGCTTTATTTCTTATTGCCAGAAGTTAAGGATTACCCTATGTCTGACATTGCCTAGAATCAGTCACGACTAATGTAGGTCTTTCTAAACATTATTTAATAAACATTCTAACTTATTTTGTGGAATTTATTCATGCCATTTGGCAGTCCTTTTAAATTTCATGGCAATACTAATGCATACCCTTCAAAATGAAAATAGGGATATTTCTATATATTTGCAACCTCTTTGGCCTTACCTCAAAGAACAAGGTATTTTTGCAGGGCTACAGAAATATTTAAAAATAAGATGTGCACACCATGCCAAAGCAGGTAAAAGTTCCATCTAATCCATTATACTATTTCTAAGCACTTAGGCAGATGCTTCCAGAAAGTTTACTAGCAGGGCATGGGAGCAATCATCCCCTCATTTAGTTTACCCCTCGGCAATTGCTATTCAGAGGTGCAGTGCTTCTGAACATGAATATACCTCATAGCCAATTAGATTCATAGAACAGCAGAGTTGGAAGGGACCCTGAGGAATCCTGCCTACAACTGTCCCTGGGTGGGCTCAAAACAACAACTTTATGGTTAACAGCCATACATACACACTGACCTATTGCACCACTGGGGGACAATGACTTCTGATAGTGTGTGAAGCCATTGTTGACAGGACTACAGCAGGCGAGAAACAGGCTGAAATTCATGCTCTTCTTCACATGCCATGAAAATTAGAGAGAGAGAGAGAGAGAGAGAGAGAGAGAGAGAGAGAGTGAGAGTGAGTGTAACTTGGGCCTGGGTAATTGTTCAACACCTTCTGCAGTGAAGGAGGTAGAATTCTAGGCATAGAATTCTGTTAGCTTGTTTGTCATTTCAGTTCGTGATTCATGGGAACCGTTTCTCTTCTTTGTCCTGTAACACAGGGGTGGGGAATTTTTCTCAGTCTGAGAGCAACAGCCACATTCCCTTGTGGGCAACCTTTTGAGGATCACATGCCACTAGTGGCTGGGGCAAGAGCGAAATATTTTCAGTAATAGGCTCATCAGATTATTATTTTCTTGCTTGCCTTATTGCCAGCTTACTTTTGCTCCTTGCCTCCTCATAATTTGAACAAGACCAACACTTTCTAAAGGAAGTCCTCTTGCTCATTATGACTTCCTTGCCTCTCTTCATTAATCATGTAGGCATCCTCTTAAACTAGTTTGTGATTCTCTCTGAGCTTATAGTATCATGGTTTTAAATAATTCCCAAGCGCTGGTTTGATTTTCCTAATTCTTCTGGTTTCAATTTCCCATCATTTTTTCAAAGAAATTTAATCTTCTTAACCACTTTTGTCAGGATGCTGTCAGCGGCTCCCAGCTGGTTGCCCAGGAAAGTGTAAAGACAAGGAAAAGTTTATTATAATCCTTTTTTATTTCAAACTTTACCGAGAGAGGCTATAAAGAGAGCCTCTTGGATAATGGCATTGTCCCGAGTGAATCTCCACCCCCCCCATCTCTCCCACTTCCTCATTTGTCATCGCCACCTCTACGGGTGCTGCTAAGTGCCCTCTGTCTTCAAACTCTTTGCTCTCCTACTTTTAAGGCTTGCCAGGTTCTAGGAGATGGTGGGTCTGGAATGCTTTCTAATGGCAACGTGTCAGACAGCTGCTGCTCCAGCTCTGCCTGCTTCTCCTCTCCCATGATTTCCCAACTTTCCTGCTCATCTGCCTCTGAGCTGTGACCTCCCGCACACCACTGTTGTAAATCTATACTGTCTTCCTCTTCCTCCTCCCTGGAAGGATCAGGATGGGGAGGTGGTCTCCACCATTCGTCCTCCTCTGCCTAGTGCCTAACATCTTTAGACTTTCAGGGCAATCTAAAAAATATGTCAGATTTGATGACACTGTGATGCGGTCTAACAACACATTCCCAAGTGGTTCAACGACACATACCTCATTCTAGATTCTGAGTCCCAGATCATGGGATACTTTCATTTGATTTGAATATCTAATGAGGATCTGTGGTCTTCTAGATGTACATGGATTCCAACATCCATCAGTCCCAGCCAGTCTGTCCAATAGTCAGGGATGATCAGAGTTGGAGTGCAACCATTCCAACTGAAGGACCACAGGTTCCCCATCCCTTATCTAAGTCCCAGTTATTTGGCAGCTGCACAGCTCTAATCATTCTGTTGCATCAAGCTATCCAAATTCTAATGGCATCTACTGCCACCTGTGAATATGTACGGCCTTTCTTCTGGAATTAGGCTTAAAGCATGTGAGAACTGCTGAGACGCAAATTCACAAAGACACCACCCTTCCTAAGCAACATCTGTCTTCTCCAAGTAGGTCAGTGTGACAGGCTGTTGCATAAATATATATTGCAGACATGTGATGCTGAATAGGGCATTGGAAGTGCAAGTGCAGACAGTTGCAAGTCCCACTCTGCCTCCTCAGCTGTCAAGTTCACCTCTTCCATATTCTCCTGATTCCCTCAAACATTGGGCTACACAATTTAGAAAATCCGACTTAAGCAAATAAAACCAAACAGATTTTTATTCATGAAATAAAGGCAAAGGAAAATATTATGTTTTTCTTATCAAACCTGTTTTCTAAGATCATAGCCACTTAATTCATTTTTGTATTTGTTTATAGATAGATACAGGATAGGATGAAAGCCAATTTAACCACATCTTTAAGTTTTAATTTTTAAAATGTAAGTTTTTGGAAGCTTGTGTTTCTCATCATCCAGATCAACTGTAAGGTATAGAAAGAGGGTCCCCGCAACTAGTTATGAGGAATAGTGTTCCGATAATGTAAACACTCTCATTGACCAATCATGTATTAATTTGTGGTTGCAATGAGGAAACTTGTTATTGCTCCTTTTTATAATCACATCTTCCTAAAAATCCTGTTGAAAACATTATTTATAAAACATCCTCATATTATATATTAAAAACATCCTCATATATGCAGCTATATTTTAAAGAGGGATTTTGTGTTAACTGAGAACACATTGCAAAGCAATTAACAAATTACAAATGCTTTTGAGTGCAAACACCCAGCTGGTTTTAAAATGTACCTGGATAGCATTTAAATTTTCATTGTTTTGCAGATTTTCAGTATAGAATCTGTCTTGGGCTAGCTCTAGATATGTAATTGATGTATTATTATACCACTTTTCCTCCCAAGAGGCAATACACAATGCAACAAAAATATGACCATATATACTGTGCACTAGTGTATCTAGAATTAGCAGAACAATAATTCTTGCTTTTGCCTGCAGTGCTGTTATAGTTTAGTATATTAAACAATGCCTCCTATCACATAGACCAATACTGCAGAGAAAATCTTGGATACAGTGGTACCTCGGGTTAAGTACTTAATTCGTTCCGGAGGTACGTTCTTAACCTGAAATGGTTCTTAACCTGAAGCAGCACTTTAGCTAACGGGGCCTCCTGCTGCCGCTGCACTGCCAGAGCCCAATTTCTGTTCTTATCCTGAAGCAAAGTTCTTAACCTGAAGCACTATTTCTGGGTTAGCGGAGTCTGTAACCTGAAGTGTATGTAACCTGAAGCGTATGTAACCCGAGGTACCACTGTACATTAATTAGTTAAGTTTATTAAATTTATATATTGCATCATACACTCAAAGGGAGTCCTGAAGCAGTTTACAAAACAATAAAACTCAAAGCTATCATATACAATACAGTATAAAGTTAATTAAAACAGCACATATGTAGAAATACTAAGTGTTCAAAGAAATCATCCTACAACATAAATTATCCACCCACATCCAACAGACCAAAACACCAAACAAAACCCCAACCATTAGTGTTGTCCAAATGCCTAGGAGAATAAAAAGATTTCCACTGAGCACCGAGAAGACAAAGTCAACGTCAGGCAAACATCCTTGCAAAGTGGATTCCTTAATAGGTTGCTGCCACAGAGAAAGCCAGTTCTCTCATTGTCACTCTCCAAACATCTCTCAGAGGGGGCAGAAAGCAAAATGGTCTTGAGAGATCGACCTCAGGGTCCAGGTAGGTTCGTATGGGGAAAAGCAGTCCTGGATGAAGGTCCTGAGCCATGTAAGGTTTTATAGCTCAAAACAACACTTTGAACTTGGCTCAGTAACAAATTAGCAGCCCATGTAGGTGTACCAGAAATGGACTTACATCTTCAGCAGTTTTTACAATGTAGTATGAGGAAAAAAGAGCCAGTCACTTGAAGTAAAATATTTGTATTTTAGTGTGTAGGTGGACCAGAAGTGGACTCACAGCCTCAGCATACTACAATGTAGTATGAGAAAAAAGAGCCAGTCACTCACTGAAAGTCACATATTTTAGCGTGTATTAAGCTGAGCTGCAAACTGTTTGCTCTGTCTCTGCTATGGAAAGTTATATTTGCTATTTTTTATTGTGTTTTGCTGCTTTATTTATTGTATTTTAAAATACTGTATTATGTTTGCTTTTGTTTTGTGGGCCGCCTAGAGAGTTTCATTGATGGGTGGCAATATAAGTTGAACAAACAAATAAAACAGTAAAATATGTATGTTGGCGCTTTAATTTTACCTGCAGCTTTCATGCACCTGTCATCCTTGGTCAAATTATTTTCCACATCATGATAGCATCCCATCAGGGCAGAGCATATCTAAAGGAGAAGCAACAGAATGCTGCTTTTCACATTGCAAGTTTTGTTCAAGGGAGCAGGACTGCAAAACATTTCCATTGCCAAAAAACGAAAAACAAAACACCACACAAAAAACACATCACTTAAATGTGGGAAGGATATACAGTGGTACCTCGGGTTACATACGCTTCAGGTTACAGACTCTGCTAACCCAGAAATAATACCTCGGGTTAAGAACTTTGCTTCAGGATGAGAACAGAAACAGCAGCAGCAGGAGGCCCCATTAGCTAAAGTGGTGCTTCAGGTTAAGAACAGTTTCAGGTTAAGAACAGACCTCCGGAACGAATTAAGTACTTAACCTGAGGTACCACTGTATATTTTTTTACCTTAGAATCCTGGTAAGTTCCCCAGCATACTTGTTCCTGACTTAAAATTGGAGATGGATTTTCCATTATGTTTCCACGTTATGTTTTCCATCAAGGATATAGTTCTACAATCACTGTGAGATGCATCATGGATGGCACTGGTTCAAACCAGTGTTTACCAGCCTAGAGGGATCGTGATGGGGAGTTACCAGACTTTCCTCCTTGGTCACCCACAGTTTCATGCTCCTGTCTTAACTGGGTACATTATAAAGTTGTTTTGCTTGCTCTTCTTCCCCACCCACTCATCTCCTTTGCTCCACAAGCTTTCCCTCTCTAAAGTCCTGCCAAAAGTGAGGCGGAGCAGCTTGAGGGGAATCTGACCTTTTAATATGACAGGCTTTAGCAAGGATTTGTTTTATGTAATCTGATGTGGCACTTCACTTGTAAAAATTATCATAGTAATCATTTGGATTTTTATTTTCACAGACAATAGAAGATTGGACAGCAAAGCTTAGAGGTTGTACTAGATTTGCATAGTTGGCTCTGAATTTTTATCTCCTTTCAAAATATTTATAATATTTTCAAAGTGAAGGCAGACCTATGAAACCTAATCAAATACATGTTTATTCAGAAGGAAGCCCTGCTGAGTTCACTGAGATTTTAGCTTCCCACAATCTTAAGTCCCGTACTTCACATTTTTACATCAATTTACTCTCTCTCTCTCTCTGTATGTGTGTGTGTGTGTGTGTGTGTGTGTGTATTCATATATTCATGAAAAAGTCATTAGCCTTTTAGCATGAATTTCCCCTAATTTTGATATCAAGGCTAGAGCCGTGTAGGTGCAGCAACATGGCCAATCCATCACTCCCGTTGGTGCAGTTGCTTAGCCACAACCTCACCATCACTCTGCCCCACCCAGGTAAGCAGAAACAATGGAAGTAGCACCACTCTCAGGAGGACAGGGGCATGACACTCCCTCATTGCACCAGCCACTCCTGGAGGTATCGCCAGGCTGGGGGAAATCCTGAGGTTTCCAGAAGTACATTTCTTTTAAAAGGAATAATCCCTGAGGTGGGTGGAATTCCAAATAGCACAATGAGAACTGATTGTGCTTAATGAGTGTAGAATTTGGAGTGCGTGTTAGCAGTGGGAGGTATTGGGCATGGGGAAATAGAGGAAGGCATGGCTGGCTGGAAAGGTGAACAAAAGCACATTACAGTGCAACATTTTGCTGCAGATCGCATTTGTGAAACCCTGTTTGTTCTCTCCATCTCAATACCTGCTGTCTTCACGTTGCTCTTATGAAAGTCAAAGGATCTTTGATACGTGGTTCTGAAGGCTCACAGAAACTGTCAAAATACCACATTTGGAATGATGTGTGATCAAAGGGTAAAGATACGTTGCTCAGAAGTTAGAAGGAGCTAGGAATGTGCAAAAAACCTTGGATGTTTTAATTAATTCTGAGATAAAAGGAAAACAGCTATATGAAATTAACAGCCCAGCCATATCCTATGCACAGAAACCTACTTGGGCTGGAGTAAGTCCCACTGACTTCTGTGTAGATTACTTCTGAGTAAGGATTTATTCAGTTGCACTGTGCTGGCGGCTCACATCATTTAAAAAGGAAAACATTGATAGAGAAGGGAATTATTGAAATGTTTCTACACTTAGGCTGCTTCTAGATGGGAAGTGGTATCCTATCATTGTTCTTCTGTTGTAAGCTACAAGGAGGATGACAATAGACTTTTTCTTTGTGTGTATCCTGCTATTTCTCTCATCAGTACTTCAATAACTTGTTTCAGCATTTTACTGATTTGTATTATAATTATGACTTCTTATTGGTATTATTATTTATTTTTACATTTATGCCTCACCTTTTGCTCAAGGAGTTAGTTAAGTCCATTGGTTAAGGCTAACCAATTTGTAGGGTTCAATACATGCTTACCACTAGGTCAGCAAGTAAACCCCATGGAATTCAGTGGGGCTTACTTCTGAGTGAATGTAGGCAAGAGTGTATGTACAGTTACTGTGGCATAAACCCACTTCTGACCATAGAATATTATGTCACAATAAACATGTTTGTTGGTTGTTGCAGATGGTTGACTGTTGCAGGTAGTGTATCCTTAATGAGCAATAGCACAGTCCCTGAAATGCTGAAATATATTATGGAGGAGCACAGGCCTATACATGCCCTCTCAAAATTAAGTCTCATTGAGTTAAACAGGTAAGTGTATAAGATTGCAGATCTACCTCTGACCACAATGCAGTGTCGGGCATAGAATTTAAGAGGCACATAATTTTCTGCACATGTTGAAACAATGAAGGGGTGAGGGAATTAGGTGTTAATCTAATCTGATAGTCTTTAAGGTTCCACAAGTGACTTTTATTCTACACATAGAAATGAGACTATGTTTCTAATTGCATGAGAAGAGGTAAAATTTAATTTGGTGGTTTACTTTTGATATGTTTGTTTTCTGTTTACCTCCAATGTATAGATATCTCACTGCAATCCTACAAACACATCTACTAAGAAGCCAGCCCTAATGAGTTCAATGGGATAATTGTGTATAGGATAGCAGATTACATTACCTTTAAATTATACTTTGAAGACAAGTGCAAATACCTTGCTGTCACTGCTTTGGGGACCACTGTGTGGGACCAAAAAGCGGCCTAGATATGCTATTCTACATAATCATACTAAAAAAAAAACCTAAAAAGATGGAGTGTGTCTGTGTATTCCACCTAACACACACTCATGGACTGCAGTCAGATTAGGAAGCAATTTATTTTTTTCTTTGTCATGTGAATGAAGACCAACAAAGTCATGTTATCTGAACCCACCCACATATTATTGCCAAACATTTGGCAGGCTGAACTGAGGATTTCATAATTCTGCGGGCATTACAAAGTGCAACACTTCAGTGAATTCTGTTTTACTGAAGAATAGGAAACAGATGTTTTATGGTGGAAAGCAGACCTTCCATTCAAGAGGTGAGGTGCTAAACGCCAGTGTTCCTCCCTCCCTAATCGGTGGGAAGGTCAAGGAAACTTTGGCATGGTCAAGCTCCCTTTTGGAGTCAAGAGCACCGGAGATCTACAGTGTAAATTTATGCATTCATTCAGTGGCTGAAAAGGAACCAGCAGGGGTGTAGCACAGGCAGCACCAGATTTTGGTGGCCCCAAATGGAAACTTTGAGCCTCTTTCTAGCATTTGGCCCAGCCCAAACTTAAGTACCAAACCAGCCCACTAGGTCAGTAGAAAACACCTACATTTCTATGGCTTGACAAACTGTGAAAAGCATCAAGTCATTCT